>NW_028186412.1:5456768-5515483 GCF_003343005.1 Rhea americana | reverse complement strand
TTTCTTTTTCTTTTTCTTTCACGGAGAAATTTAACTTCCTGGCTCTGAAGATGCTACCTAGATGGCTTTTTTGAGTCTTTCCTCTTGTCTATACAGACAGGAATTTCACTCCTTTCCCTTTGTACTGATCACAAACTGTGTGTTGGCTAAAAACTGTTTTACAGAAAGGATCTGAACATCTCAAAAAGCTCATTACATACATCCACTTTTCTGAGAGTCTTCTGAGTATAGGTGGGTTAAAATTGACTCTCCTCCTTTTCACTAGCTCCTCGACTGGAAGTGATGTCACCACCTTCTGCTGTCCCTCACTGCTCAAAAGCAGACCTCCTTCTCTCAGATGTCCTGCATCAAGCCTAGATCTGGCATAACTTCATCCTAGGTGAGCATGGACTTGGAGCCCTTGTTTGTACCCAAAAAGAAAAGCTCTCAATGCACTGAAAATGCCTTCCTCCATCGAGGAGTCTATAATATTCCTCAGAGAGGGACTATGATTATAGATTATGCCATTAAAGACTCATCCCCACACACAAAGGAATACAGAGGAATAGTGACAGATGGGGGAATCCCAGTAACCATATCAGAGAAACAGAGCCTCCTGACCTGGGTCATCCCAGGGCTGTTAGAGGGCAGTGATCAGCCCCATCGGTTAGAATTGAAACCCAACTCACGAGTTAATGGGAAAGGCTTTACTGAGGGGGTTACAGCCTACAGGTGTATGGGACTTACAATGGGATGCAGGAGAGGAGCATTTGGGGATTATAAAAGACATCTTAGGATGTGGAGGAAAGGAACCAAAGGTGGGAAAAAGGAGGAGTCTATGTAGTTTGGGGAGGAACAAGGGTGGGGAACYGAGAGGGATATGGGGCTAAAAGGAGCCAATTGTGTGTATACATGTTACTGGCCAGCATGCTTTATCTGACTGTGGCATGCACCTATCATGGCAGTCTGTCCTGTCTTCTTACTGAACATGGATGAGAAACAGCTTTTGTGCTATTACTGGACAGGCTATTCCTATGAAGTATTGAGCTATGTCTCTGTGGGGACAGGTGAGACAGGCCACTGCTCACAATGGAAAGGAGCCGGCAAATCCAGGAATATCGAGGAAGAAGAGGCTCACAAGAAAGACCTGAGCCCATGACAATGCAGGGAAGAGAACCCTGAAAGGGCACTGCAAAGATGCGGGACAAGAGCGGCCTCGGAAGAGGAGCGGCTGGTGAGGCTGTGACAACGACCTCCGAGACRATCAGCCGTGACGCAAAGCCAGAGTGACGGACTGCCCCTTTTAGTAGGCCACACAGAATGAGACGAGATCCCTTGGCGCGATGCTGATGACTCACACCAGGCAAAGGACAACGGATGCCTACCACGCTACTGCTACACAGTGTGGGCCGTGCTCCTTGAGCACAAAGAACAAGAGCAACAGGTTTCTTTTGAGATGACTGGCCAGACCTAACAACTGTTCAGAATAATCAGAGGTCGTTAAAGAGTATCTCTCTCTGTGACAGGGAGTCTCAGAAGGCCAAACTGGCAAAAAAATAGCAGCCAGGTCTGGGTAGTTGGCTATCTGTGTTACCAYTGAGCCACTGCTGTAAGCTTAGATTGGAAAATAATGCATGCCAGTTAAGGAGAAACTCATGGAGTACTTCTTTGGGACTCAGAGTCTCTGGACAAGCCAATGGATGAGAAACAGCTTTTGTGCTATTACTGGACAGGTTATTCCTATGAAGTATTGAGCTATGTCTCTGTGGGGACAGGTGAGACACAGGAGTCTGTTTATGTTAGAATGACTTAAGACTCCAAGATGGGTAGATGATTCCAGAATGTGCTTGTCCACAGTGCTTCTATTTTCTGCTAAAACAGAGATTAAGTTTTCGTATGGCTGCAATAGCAGCCTCAGGCCATTTCTGGGTGCTCTTATTCTGCGTTTTGGCTTGCCTGGCCCTTGGTGAGGGCTTGCTCTAGGAATCCCTGGGTAAGAATTGCAGTGGAAGATTTTTTTTTTTAATTTCAAAACACCTGAGAGGTTTTTGAATACTGCAGTGAATGTAATAGTCCTGTTCTGTTCTCTGTAAAACTTTCTCCTTTGCCAAGTCTAGGAGGGGGTGAGGAGATGCTTGCTCCCTGTATGGAAACAACATAGACCTCACTTAAGCTAGGATTAATTTAGGTAAATCTCTTCTCAGAGCCCTCTCCTCAGCCATATGGAAAGTACAGTACATGTGTAGAGGCATATGTAGGGGGACACAGAAAGCAGAACTGRAAACAAGCCATACATAATTTCTAGAGTACTGATGCTAGAAGTAGATGCACACAAGCCCTTTAGCACCCAAGCCTCTATTCAGAGGAGTATTTGTCTGTATTGTATGCATAAGAATCATTTAATCCACCAACAAAAGGTCACTACAAATGCAATGCAGAATATTGCTGAAACTTCAACTTGCAAGCCTTATCATCCACAAAAAATTATTTATAGTGTGCAAGTGCAGGGACAGAATTTCCAGATGTGAACAGAGGGAACTTGTAATCAACAAAAGAGGGCTGAAGCAGGGTCACCACAAGTGTATGCAAGTAAACAGGGAAGTGCGTACTGCAYGGTGTTATGGGGAAAGCTCTCATGTTCTGAGAAATCAGCATACTTGTGTGCCTCTCTGAAGCACCTGTATGCTAATGCATGCAGGATGGGGAACAAACAGGAAGAATTAGAAGTCTGTGTGCAGTTACAGGGCTATGATCTCACTGGGATCATGAACAAATGGTGGGATAGCTCACAGAGCTGGAATGCTACAATGGATGGAAAGACAGGCTGGCAAGGTGAGAAGGGAGAGTTGCCCTCTATGTGAGAGAGCAGCAAGAATGCATGGAGCTCTGCCTAGGGACAGGTGAGGAGCCAGCTGAGAGCTTGTGGGTCAGGGCTAGTGAGCAGACCAATATTGGTGATGTTGTGACTATCATCTGCTATGGACCAGTTGATCAGGAAGCTGTAGGTGAGGCTTTCTTCAGAGAACTGGAAGAAGCCTCATGTTTGCAGACCCTGGCCTTCATGAGGACCACCCCAATATCTGCTGGAAGGATGACACAGCAGAGCACAAGTAATCTAGGAGGTTTCTGGACTGTATTCATAAGCTGATGAGGAAAGGCACTCTGCTGGACTTTAGACTTGCAAATAAGGTTGGGATGTGAAGATCAGGGGAAGGGCAGCCTTGACTACCATGACCATGACATGGTGGAGCTAAGGATCCTGCAGGGAAGGAGAAGGGCAAAAAGAAAGATCAAAACACTGGACTTCAGGAGAACAGACTTTGGCCTCTACAAGGATTTGCTTGGAAGAATCCAAGGGAGATGGCCCTGGAGGGAAGAGAAGTCYGAGAGAGCTGGTGGATGTTCAAAGATCATCTCTTCTGAGCTCAAGAATTGTCCATTTCGAAAAGCAGGATATCAAGCAAGGGCAGGAGGAGGTCTGCCTTGATGAACAAGGAGCTCCTGAGTAAACTCAAAAGTATAAAGAAAGCATACAAGAGGTGGAAGCAGGGACAGATGCCCTGGGAGGAATACAGAGATGGTGTCTGAGTGTGCAGGCATGGTGTTAGGAAAGCCAAAGTCTGCTCAGGGTTGAATCTGGCAAGAGATGTGGAAGGCAACAAGGAGGGCTTCCACAAGTATGTCGGCAGCAAAAAAGAACACTGAGGAAAATGTGGCCCTGCTACTAAATGATGCAGGGGCCCTGGTGCCATACAGAAAAGGCAGAGATACTGAATGCCTTCTTTGCCTCAATCTTTACTGGTAAGACTGGGTCTCAGGACTCTAGGATCAGAAGGAAAGTCTGGAGCAATGAAAACTTAGCCTCGGTGTAGGAGGATCAGGTTAGGGAATACTTAAACTGAATGTCCACAGGCCATGATGGGATGCAGCCACGAGTGTTGAGGGAGCTGACCAATATCATTGCAAGCCCACTTGTGATCATCTTTGAAGGGTCGTGATGATCATGAAAGGTTCGTAAGGGCTGAATGTCACTTCTATCTTCAAGAAAGGCAAGAAGGAGGATCAGGGGAACTACAGACTGGTCATCTCATCTTGATCCCTGGGAAAGTGATGGAGCAACTAATCCTGGAAAAGCATTGCCAGCAGATTGAGGAAAGTGGTCCTTCCCCTCTTCTCAACGCTAGTGAGGCCACATCTGGAGTGCTGTGTCCATCACTGGGCTCCCCAGTATGGGATAGACATGGATATAATGGAGTGAGTTCAGCAAAGGGCCGTAAAGATTATAAAGGCATGGAACCATCTGACATATGAGGAGAGGCTGAAAGAGCTGCAGCTGTTTAGCCTTGGGAAGGCTCAGGAGGGATCTCATCACTTTGTTTAAATGTTTGATGGGACTGTGTGAAGAAGATGGAGCCAGACCCTTCGCAATGGTGCCAGCAACAGAATGAAAAGCAATGGGCACAAACTGAAACACAGGAAATTCCATCTGAACATAAGAAAACACTTTTTTCTTTTTTCACTGTGCAGGTGGCTGAACACTGGGGCAGGTTGCCCAGAGAGCTTGTGGACTCTATCCTTGCAGATATTCAAAAGCCATCTGGACACAGTCCTTGGCAGCCTGCTCTAGCTAACCTTGCTTTGAGCAGGGGGGGCTGGACTAGATCRTCTCCAGAGGCACCTTCCAACTACTCTGTGATTCTGCCATTCTAACTAGAGAAATTAAAGCTCTTTGAAACATGACAACCCCCCTCATAGTTCTTAAAATATACCTGCTCAGTAAAAGTGAAGGTGTAACCTCTCTGTGTCTGTAGTGTTTCCACATATGGCTTCACAGTATGTGAATTATTCATTTGACAGAATTCACATCTTAACATTTACAGTATGATGATGATTGCTAAAGATTTTCCTGGATATGCAGGCAGTGAAACTACTGTTCTTTCCTCTAAACATATACTATGATCTGGCATGCTGAACAAGTGTAATAGATACTGATGAAATTGCTCTTTGCTGTTTAAACAAACTTGACATTACTAATGAAATAGTAAGTCTTTACAATTATTTACACGGAATATTTTGTGATGTTTAAACAGGCAGCTTTTTAACAGAACAGCGTCTCTTAGTTTTGCATTTTCATAACCATTGTTACATTCACTCTATGGCTTTTGTCTTTTTTCTTAGTTATCACCTGAGTTGCCATGCATACCAGCTTCCTTGGCTGGAGGCAAAGGTGGTCTCTCTGAAACCATTAGAGATTTTTACAATTGTGTAGTTTAGTCAATGCTTATTTCACCACTGTCTCTGTTTTTTTTTTTTTTTTTTTTTTTTTTTTCTGTGAGTGAAAAGGAATTCAAAATACAAGCAGCTAAAATACCTGAATAACTGTGTTTTTACTTTCTCTCTTTGAAATCTACCTAGTWGCCCTTCTCTATCTGATAGGTCTGCAAGTAGAGCCAAAGTAGAGAAAAACTGCAGTGTCTAGCAACTCAACATCTTACAAAAATACAAGACCCCGAATTTGCAAAAGGGCAAGGAGATGGCTTAACTTTCAGCATTTCTCGTCTACTCCATAGAGCCTAATCACTTCAACATTGGTGATGAAGACCAATGATCATATTGCATAGCATCAGCTCCACAATACTGTACACTAATAGCTAATTTGGGATATTCTGTTAAAGAATGTTTTGACTAGTTAGTCATAATAATGAACAGGAAGTAACCATTAGAGTATACTGTTAATGAATATTAATCTAGTAAAGTTTTGAAGTTTAAAACTGATGCAATAGATTATATAGTACATCCCTAACACATTAAATATATATATATATGTGTGTGTGCGTGCACATACACACACATACACATTTTATAGTAAAGCAAGTGACAAAGCTTTTGTTTGTTCAGTATCGGTATGCCAGTCACCATACACAGTATTGCTCCACAAGCCGCTGACCAATCCTTGCATATATAAACGTGTCTGTCATGGTAAATTTGTGAATTCTGCATCCCGCCTGAAGGTGCAAGTCACAGCAAGTCACTTCCTATCAGACAGGCCTGCTTGAACCTCTTGCTCAGGAGACCAGCTTTGTTTCCAGAGATATTTGCAGTGCATCACAGGTCTCTCTGGCTCCGCAGGAAGACACATTCCTGCTACTTTAGTGGAGGGCTAGGGCCCGTGCACCCAAACTGCACCCCACTTGTGAAACAAGGGGCTGTGAAGAACAAGGCTAAGCCATGCAGGATCACCCCATCTCAGAGAGCAGAGCTCCAGGCTGCCCTCTGAACCTCGCTCTCCTCGGACACACAAGTGCTGGGGAGAAAGGCAGGCAGGGCCGGGAGCTGCAGGAGATCCACCTCCCCCGTCTCCCGCAGTCCCAGAGGAGCGGCCGCCCTCCTCCCGTGCCAGCCCCGAGGGCCGCGGCCGAGCGCCCGCCCCGCCGGCCCCTCTGCGCCMGCCCGTCCGCGGGAGGGGCAGAGGGCCCGGGCGTGCAGGCGCCTAACGGCTCGGCGTAACTCGGCTCGTGAGGGGGCGCGTGTGTTGGCGCCACAATTCAAACGGCGCGAGGAGGCGCGGGAGGCGGCTGCGAACGAAGGCGGAGCGCGCGCATGCGCCGCCCGCACCGCCCCCCGCCATCCGTTGGGCGGTGCGGTGGAGGCGCCATGTTAGCGCAAGGGGGCGCCCGCAGCCGCGTTGACGGGAGAGGGAGGCACGCAGGGTGCTGGGTGGAGCGGTTAAGTTCTGAAAATCAGCAGTACATCTCACGTGAAACTTTTAAAAGCAAACATGTTTTAACACAGAATAGTAGAAAAGTCGGCGCTGCACCTGCCAAAATCTATGGTTTTCACCACTGATTGCCTTCTGTGAAGTCTCCTTATATGATGTCATGTCCGTTACTATACCGGAAACATCATYGTGAATATTTCTTAGTGCAAGCAGTACTCAATATGAGACTGTCAGGAAGTACCAAAGGCATCCACCCACTTGCTTTTAAGAAAGTAATTTTCTGAATAAATGTCACGTTTTCTTACTGGAAAGTACTACACATGCACAGCTTTCTTCTTCAAGTTGCAAGTCATTCGCTCTCTTCCAGCCAAGCCTGCAGATGAAAAATAACTTACCTTTGTCAAGATTTGTTAAATCTCGTAAGTGTTAACATTCAGGTTTTCATATTGCATTCAAATTGATGCATTTATATCAAATGTTCTTACAGGCATTTTAAATTATTTTTTCCTTCCCTATATCCAGTAGTGACAGCTAATCAAAGCCAGCTGACAAGTTCTCCTACTTGCTACTTTGATTTAGGTCAACTTGTATGTAAGCCTTCGGGATGATCCCAAAGTGTGATAAGATCAAAGTTTTAGTTAGATGTGTTTGTGCAATCTGTCACTCCAAATTTATTTGTGTGTAAGAAATTAAAATCTGTCTCTTAATTTTTAAATAAATGAATATCTTTTCTTTCTTTTGATTAAGTTCTGACTTCCTTGTAGGGACTTGGGAAAATGTCTAACAGTTCCAGGTAGATTAAAATATGAATAAATATATATTTGGCAAGCTCTGTTTCTTGAGTGTGCATTATCTAATATACTATACTGTTTACAACTCCAGGAAGCACAATGGTCTTTTCATAATGTAAAAGTGATCTAAAGAAACTTTAACTCACTGTTAATGCAATGCGGATAACAAGAAAGCATAAGTTATCATACTGAGAGAACTGAACAACCATTCACGGTACAAAGCAGTTGCAGAAATAGAAGAAAACTTGGATGTGGTCACTGTAACACTTAGATGTCATGATGTTACTGCTGAGGTTGTGAATTAATATCCGTGTCTGTTTTTGGCAGGCTGAGGAATAGTGGGAATGAACTTAGAGGTGTAAGTGGGCTGAGGGATACTGGTTAACTAAGTGATACTGGTGGATCAAGTGGCTATTAGGAGGTACCTGGAAAGTTTATAAGCCAAAGACATATCACACGGAAAAATCTGTAAATGTAAGAAACTGAACACATGTAGAAAGTTAAAGTTTTTGTAAAACAGTGACTTAATAGTATCATACGAGAGATTCCTGTAAATCAGTCTAGCCATTCTTTTTATTTTACAAATGTAGTTTTTCTCATTTAAAACAATGTAAGATAGCAGTGATTCTATAGAACTTGATGGAGGAGGGAGGTTGGACAAGATGATCTCCAGAGGTCCCTTCCAACCTCAACTATTTTAGTGAGATTCACAGAATCACAGAATCACACAGAATGGTTGAGGTTGGAAGGGACCTCCGGAGATCATCCAATCCAACTCTGCTCAAGCAGTTTCACCTAAAGCATATTAGACAGGACTGTGTCCAGGCAGGTTTTGAATATCTCCAGAGAAGGAGACTCCACAGCCTTTCTGGGCAACCTGTTCCGGTGCTCTGTCACTCTCACAGTAAAGATGCTTTTCCTCATATTCAGACTGAACTTCCTGTGTTTCAGTTTATGCCTGTTGCTTCTTGTCCTATCACTTGGCACCACTGAAAAGAGTCCAGCCCCATCTCTTGACATCCTTTTTTAAGGTATTTGTAGATCCCCTCTCAGTCTTTGCTTCTCCAGGCTCAACAGGCCCAGCTCTCGCAGCCTTTCCTCACGAGAGAGGTGCTCCATTCCTCTGATCATCTTTGTAGCCCTACACTGGACTCTCTCCAGTAGCTCCATGTCTCTCTTGTACTGGGGAGCCCAGAATTGGATGCAGTACTCCAGATGAGGCCTCGCCAGGGCTGAGTAGAGTGACAGGATCACTTCCCTTGACCTGCTGGCAACATTCTTCCTAATGCACCCCAGGAGACCATTGGCCTTCTTGGCTACAAGGGCACATTACTGGCAGCATAGCCTTCTGTTGCATCAGCCACTCCTCCCAGCTTGGGATCATTAGCAAACTTGCTGAGGAGGCACTCTGTCCCTTCATCTAGGTCACTGATGAGTAAGTTGAACAGGATGGGATCCARGATTGACTGCTAGGGGACACCASTAGCTACAGGCCTCCAACTAGACTGCACCACTGATGATGACCCTCTGAGCTCTGCCTTTCAGACAGTTCTCAATCCACCTCATAGTCCTCTCATCAAACCCACACTTCCTGACTGAGGATGTGATAGGAGACAGTGTCAAAAGCCTTGCTGAAGTCAAGGGAGACAACGTTCACTGCTCTCCCCTCATCTACCCAGCCAGTCATGCCATCCGAGAAGGC
Organism: Rhea americana; assembly: GCF_003343005.1. Lineage (NCBI taxonomy): Eukaryota > Metazoa > Chordata > Aves > Rheiformes > Rheidae > Rhea > Rhea americana. Next base: position 5,506,293 of record NW_028186412.1, on the reverse strand, counting down.
TATCAGATTGGTTAAGCAGGATTTCCCCTTGGTGAATCCATTCTGGCTACTCTTGATCACCTTCTTTTCCTCCATATGTCTGGAGATGACATCCAGAACAAGCTGTTCCATCACCTTTCCAGGGATGGAGGTGAGGCTGAGTGGCCTGTAGTTGCCGGGGTCCTCCTTCTTGCCCTTTTTGAAGACTGGAGTGACACTGGCTTTCTTCCAGTCCTCAGGCACCTCTCCAGTTCTCCAGGACCTTTCAAAGATCATGGAGAGTGGCCTAGCAACTTCATCCGCGAGCTCCCTCGGTACCCATGGGTGCATCCCATCAAGGCCCATGGATTTATGGGTGTCAGGTTTGTCTAAATGATCCTCCTTGACCATGGGAAAATCTTCCTTTCTCTGGACTTTCTCTTTCATCTCCAGGCTCTGGGATTCCTGAAGGCTGCCCTTAGCAGTGAAGACTGAAGCGAAGAAAGCATTCAGTAACTCTGCCTTCTCTGTATCCTTCACCGCCAGGGCACCCACCCCATTCAGCAGTGTGCCCGCATGTTCCCTAGTCTTCCTCTTGCTATCAATGTATTTGAAGAAGCTCTTCTTGTTGTCCTTGACATCCCTTGCCAGACTTAATTCCAAATGGGCCTTAGCCTTCCTTGTTGCATCTCTGTGTACTCTGACAACATTCTTATATTCCTCCCAAGTGGCCTATCCCTTTTTCCACATTCTGTGTACTTTCTTCTTCTGTCTGAGTTTGGCCAGGAGCTTCTTGCTCATCAATGCAGGTCTCCTGCCCCCTTTGCTGGATTTCTTTCTCCTTGGGATCCATCGCTCTTGAGCTTAGAGGAAGTGATGCTTGAGCATTAACTAGCTCTTTTTGTTCCCTCTTCCTTTTAAGTCCCTGTCCCATGGGAGTCCTCCAAGGAGTTCCCTGAAGAAGCCAAAGTCTGCTCTCCTTAATTCATACTTATATTGACAAAAAAGTGAACCACATTGATCTTTCTGAATTCATTTCTGAAAACAAGCAAAAAATTTCCCTTTGAGTGTATGTTAAACTATAGGTTAAAAAAGTCTTCCAACATCTTCCAACATGGTGAAAGTTCAACTAAAGTACTGCTGTGTTAAAGGTAGAGCTCATATCATTTACTCAGTAATGGACTATCTTGCCAAGTTTAAAACAAAGAATGGAATGCTGCTCCACAAGTCTGGCTGACACATAATCTCTTTAATTTTTATTTTATTTTACCCAGTATTTTCTTCTCTCTCCTCCCTTAAATAAAGTATTTGTGAACTATTTAGAGTAAAAATATCTAGACCTAAAATCCAAGATTAATAATAGAACAGACTGATAACAAAATCCTTCAATAGTAAGTAGTGGAATAGAATGTTCTCAAGAAAGAGTAATTAGTTTTCTAAGAGAAATGATGTGAAACACAGGCATATTATTAGAATTTCTCCAGCAGGCAATATGAAATGGATTTTGTATATGTAGGAATTTTAAGAAAAAAGAATTTAGAGCTGTTTACTTCTGCATTATTTATATAACCTTGTAATATCTGGATACTACAGTATCTTTTTATATGTAGAATAGAGTCTTGTTTTACATCATTCTGATGTCTGCTATTACTCACATTTTCTTGAAATTGACAAAAGCTAAAATGAAGAAAAACTATTTTGATCTTAGTTCCATATTGAAGATCACACTCCCTTTCTGCTTTTTCATTTATAACATCTAATGTGCTTCTGCAGAATGCTCTTCCTACAAGTGTGGTTTGAAATGTCAGAAGCTGTATTTTGATTTTTAGAATAATGACTTTGATAAAAATAAGTAACATTGTTTCCAGTACAGATGTGAACAGCAACATAACTAAGAAACAATCAATAAATAAGATTATGTAAGACCTCAGAAAGAAACTGGTAGAAGCCATGCTTCTGAGACGTTACATAGTAAAACTACTGAAATTGCTCTACATGAACACCTTAATAACCATCATTGATTTCTGTTTTTTCAGTGCTATCATCTGCATGTGGAATACTGTGTTCAGATTTGAGTTCTCCAGTACAAGAAAGACATTGGCATACAGGACTGAGTCCAGCAGAAGGTCACCAAGATGGTCAGGGTGCTGGAGCACAAAACATCCAAGGAGAGGCTGATCAAGTGATGATTTTCTCACGTTTGCAGTCTAATATTCTGCTGCCACTCATCATTCCCCTCATAGACACATAGGCTATGAGTCTACAAGACCTTTGCTTGTTGTATATCCTGTCCATTACACCCTCTCTCTCTGTGTCATCCGTAGTGAGCATGGAAATTAGATACATCCATATCACTAACTACCGATGAGCAAGATCCACTTGCAGGACTGATGGCAGATAAGAAACTGTTCTGCCCTTCAAGAAGCCCTACAAATGGGTCAGAAAGCAGGAAAAGTGAAAATAGCATTTTATCTCAGCAGAGGTGTGCTACTTCTTATGGGGCTTTTTTCAATATGGTGATTGATCTTAGAAAAGTAAGGTCATCCCCTTAAGGATAACCAACTCAAAACATCCCATAACAGCAAAACAGGAATCCCATAGCTACTCAGGAGATGAACAAATGGGTGGACACAACACAAACCAGCATATTTGCATGTAGTGCAAGCTAAAATAAACAACATTTTGTGCGTGCTGCCTAGTCTGACAGAAATGGGGCCAAGTGCATTCACTTCATCCACAACAAATCTATGTTGCCAGGAGTTTTGCCTTGGAAAATACAGGAAAAGCTTTCCAAACTTTGGGAATATTCATTAGGCTACAGTTCCTAATTAATATGGAAAGATTGTGTCCCAGTCTGCATATAGGAAACTCTAATGAATTTGGTGGATATTTTAAAATACTATTTTTACAGTCATCAGTATGATCAGCTAAAGAAAAATCAACATTGTGGCTGTTAAACGTTATACCATGAAATCACCAGGGGAATATGATTCGAAAACACAGACAGAAAGCTGTCCAAGGGTTGGAAGAGCAGTCTCCTTCATTTCAGGGACAGACTGTTTGGAAAAAAGATCATGTTAGCAGCATGTGCTAAGTAGATGCAAATTTTGATGTTCCTTGGGCTTTGTTATGTCTGCTTTTCAGAGACATAACTCTCAATCTGAAGCTGTAATCTCCAACTTCTCTATCAGCTTTTTAATTAACATTTGTGATATTGCCAACTGTCAAACAGTGCTAGAACACTAAGAGGATTTGAGGGAGTTGTGTTTGGACTGGATGTGAAACTAGTGTCCTTCCAAACTTCATGGGTTGTTAGTGAAATCAGCATTCAGGTCAGTTCGCTTAGGCTTCAGAGGTATTATGTCTGCAACAAAAATTGCATTTTTGCCTGGCCATAGTACCAACTAAGGGGAGAGTCACAATTCAAATGAATGAAACTGAAAATTTTGATTTCCTCAAATAGGCCTGTAGGTAGTATCCAGCCTACTCTCTCCCTGGCCAATGCACCCCACCCCACCTTCCCTCATCCCTTTCCTCATCCCTTCTTCCTGCCACCTCCAGCCTTGGTGAGTGGGTCCCATCTGCAAAATGATAGCCTGCCTTGCCAATCAGGACAGGAAAGCTATGGCATGTATGTGACATGGCCTTTTGGTTGGCTAGGCCGCACCCGGGAAGGGTGCCTTCGGGGCAGCCACCCTGACTCCCCTCTCTGGGCCTGCTTCCTGCTGCCTCCCTAGCCATAGCCTGTGGTGCGTCTTGGTCTAGCCACCCAATGTGCCTCACACATCTGTTCGGCAGTGTTGTAAAACAGATTAATAATAATAAAAAAAGTTATCATTTTAAATCTAAATGTGTTTTGTGATCCACACTAGTGGCCTGCAGCGAACCCTGAGCTGTTTTGCGGGCAGAACTGAAGGAGGGGCCTGGGAGAGGGCAGGAGTGACTGGGGTGGCAATGTGGGAGCTCCTTGCTGGAGACATGGGTTTGGGGAGGCATGTCCTCTGCACCTGCGAGCGTGCCTTGTTTAAACAATTCTTCCGATCACTTCTTTATGTTATGCTGTCTAGCAGGAGGGAGCTGCTGGTAATACTTAGCTCTTGTGTAAGGAAACCAAAGGGTGGTGTACAAGACCAGAACCAGTGACAGATAAAGACATGTGTGGCCTCCTATTAATCAGCCCCCTAGTATCAACCTCTGTCTTGTCATTTATGTGGGCTCTGGTGAATCTCAGTGGCAATCAGGTAGCTAGATTACAACCTTAAACTTTTCCTGTAAATAAAACTCTCCGCGTTATGAAAGCCACCTTCTTCTTCTTTTATTTGCTTTTGCATAGTTAATACCTCTTTGGCTCTACTTAATATTTCCTTTTCTTAGAGATTGAAGACCAAGCACTGCACTGCAGGGTATGTCTGAGGTTACATCTTCCTTGCCATAAGGAATGTTTTTGCGCTAARTAGTTTACTGTGATATTTCTCAGATTAAATTTTATGTCAAATTTTAGAGAGCATTAGATTATTTTAAWTTTAAATTTGTAGATTTCCTTTGTCTGCAGATCCTTTTTTTCATACAAAACTAGAATGACTCTTGTGGCTATCAGGGCTAATCCCGGGCTGTCGGGCGCTTATTATTTTGTTTCTGCTACTCCTATAGAAAGCCTATTCCAGAGCCTGATTGTCCTAACAAAGACAACTGTATTGTAAATACTAGTAAGGAACTGCCTTCTGATTTTTGGCCTGAAGATAATAATGTTTAATAAATATATGTTTGTTCATGTGCCAACATTGTTTTTTTCTTTGAAAAGTTTATTTTTTGAGGGTTTGCTCTCAGTGTATTTTTTGATGGTAGTCATATTCCCTCTCAGTGTCATTTGCTAGAAAAAACAAGCCAAACTCCCATTGGCTCCTGCGGATCTTTTTTTTTTTTTTTCCCCACCTTTCTGCACATTTTTCTTGAACACAGGTGACCAACATATACACCATATTTCAGAAGTCTGTCCAGAACCTCTCATGATAGTTCTAATACATCTCTGGCTTGCCTTCAGCTGATACATTTTAGGATTACATTTGCCCTTTGTGCAGCTGCTAGGCCTCTCAGCTCGTGGCCATCCTGTGAGTAGCAAGTACTTCTTTGTCCTGATTGTCAGCTGTTTCCAAATGATGAATTTATGCTACAAATCTTTGTGACAAGCTTCTAGATAAATGACATTGTGTTTTGTAGAGATAAGTTTAATCTCAGTCCTATTACTCAAGTTCTCAAGGCTGGCCAGGTCTTCTGAATATTTTTCAGACATTTTTAACTGGCTTCTCACTAGCAAAAATAGGAAAGAAATCATGCAATAGAATCATAGAATCAGTAAGGTTGGAAGGGACCTCTGGAGATCATCTAGTCCAACCTCCCTGCTCAGCAGGGTCACAAATAGACAGAAATTAGGCTAATCTTAATTAAAAAAAAATATGTAAGCTGTTTTTTTCTCTTCTATTGAGAGAAAAGAGAAATAGCTTACATATCATTTTTTTAATTAAGTTTAGCCTAATTTCTATCATTAGTTTGACTTTTACTTCCTTCTTTAGTCTTTTACAGGAAAAAAAGTGTTTATGTGAGAGAAGTAGTTACAGTGATGAAATATTGGACCTGTAAGTATTCCAAAATGTTAAAATATTGAATTSATGACTTAAAAAATAAAATGGCATTTTATGTTGTAACAGAACAGGAGTTTTTATTTTAAAATATTCCATTTGAAAAATCCTTATATTGATATTTCCCYAGAAAAACTTTCAGGAAGGAAAATCACTCCATTGTTCTAAGAATATATTATATTACTTTAAAAAAAGTTAGAGTAATGAAGCATGTATGTAGTATGAATGAAGAACCAGAAAAAAGGGAAAAAAAAACACTGTGGAGGAAATCATAATCTGATGATGAAGGACCTCTAGTGGTAAGAATATTTCCAATAAAAAAGCTTATGGTTATGCTTGTTCATAATTTTGCATTGAGTCATTACTTCAGTTTCAAATTTGAAGGTCAACTTAAATGATATTTTTGTTTTATTTTTGTACATAAGATACAGAAAATATAATTTGATTATAGATACATCAATAAAGGGTTTAGGCTTACAATGGCATTTCCCTTTAAGCTCCCTGAAACTTAAAACAGATGCTGTCAACTTAGAAATTATTTTGTGTTTTTATGTGCTATCATTACAAATAATACAAAAATGGAATAATGAAAGATAGCAGATTGATTTCACATATTTAGCAGTTTTCTGTATAAAAAAACAGGAGAGAAATCTTCCCTCAGCTATGCTCTTTGTTTTTCATTCRTTTATCACAAAATTATGATTTTTTTCTAGGAGGAGGAACAGCTTGATAGGACACACTGAAATAAAGCTGTTTAACAAAAAGGAGTTGAAAGCACATGAAGATATGAAACCTAAATCTGTGTCTCATTTGTTATGGCTGTGCTAATATTTGTTTTGTTCTCAGCCCTAAAGTATTTTTTTGAAAAGCAGCAAAAAAGCTATTCAGTTGCTTTTGGGCTATATTTCAGCCATTCTGGAAGATAACCAGCTATAAGAAATGTTCAGACTCCTAGTTCTTTTCAATCATACYTCAAAATAGTTTAATATTTCAGATACAAATTTTGAACAGACCATATTTTTAAAGAATTCTACAAATAGTAGAATAGTAGAACTGCTGATAGTTCTTTATCAGCAGTTTTTCTAAGTAAAGAAATAAGTGTATGCCCACTAGTCTATAGGCCCACTAAACATCCAAATGCATCTTGCATGCAAATAAACCCTAACAGCTCCCAGGGCTTTTATTCACACTGCAAAAGACACAGCAAACTAGGTTACAGGAAAAGAGTTACTTTTATAGAGCACCAGTTTTCACGTCTGAAGAAGAATGTGCTGCTGGAGGTGTGCACACTTACAAGTTTCTACTCGGGAGGTTATATAAGAGAGTGAACCATAGGAGGGCTTATATGTTGATTATATGTGGTTATCTGAGTGAATATATGAGGGATATAGCTGATTATATGAGGGAATACCAATTCTGGACTGAATGGTGAGAGTCAGGACCCAGCTAGCYGGTTCAGCATCACACTCGAGATAGTTCAGGTGCAGTATAAGGCAAACTCRGGGGCTGACTAACATCCATAAAACTACAGCCATATTCACCTATGAGGCRAACAAAGAATTGTTCTGAAAGCAGGAACCAGAAGCACGAATGGCTTGACGTAAGTCATGTTTGGTCATCTCAGCTATTTCTGTGTTCATGGCCATATTTATTCACAGGTCATAAAATCTTCCTCGGGTAACAAAGTTACAGAACATCTGTAAACTGTTCTTAACTTCTGTCATATTTAGCAGTGCCTAGATGCCCTAGTGCCTCGATGCCTTGGACTATAACCCTTCTATAGCCGAACAGCTCCAGCGTACAGCCCCAGACTGGCAGTTGCTTTCACGAGCCGGTCAGAGGCTGCTGCAGGTATGTGTAGCAAGGAATGCCAAGAGTTTAGCTTAAATGGAGATAAAAAGCACCAAAGACACAATTCTCCATCTTTGTTCTTGACATCAACAGCAGATTGTAGATATGTGAGAAATACAGTTAAAGGCAAAGATAATAATACCACAGCTGTGGAGATCAGATGTGACAAAATATGCAGGCCCTGATAGTTCTGTTTCTTTTTATCCTATCTATATCTTTATCTTATTTTAAATTATGGAAAGTCATGACTAGCATGATCCGACTCGTGACTAGCACAGCACTGAAACTACTCTTAACAGACTGATTTCTTGCAAGTCACAGCAGGATTTTTTGATTAGGAATTTGAAAGAAAAATGCATAAACTATTCTGTTATACAAATGGAGGAAAAACACATACAATCTTAGAGAATACAGAAAGGAGTGTATATACATATTAATATATGATCTAAGGTATGACGCTTCAGCTTTAATGTTACACGATGGCAGAATCAGGGTTTTGGGGCCAATCTCTCCCACTTAGTCCTGCTCCTTGGGGGTTAGGGCCTGGCCCTTGAAAAGTGGAAGACTTGAATTTTAGTTCAAGTTTCTGCTGAAAAGGGACTGGAAGATACAGTTACAAAGATAGCTTGAGAAACAGCAGAGGAATGCCTATTTTACGTTCCTAAACCAATCCTCCAAGGATAGATTGTGGTAATTGCAAAGGAAGATAAGCAGAACTTGAATGAGAGAACTGTGGCAGGGAAAAACAATATCTGAAAAAAGTGTGTGTGTGTGTGTGCGCACGCGTGTGCATGCGTGTGTGTGTGTGTGTGACAGAGAGCCCCGAGCCACGATGCTCTGCGAGGAACAGGCAAGGACAGACATCAGCAGTTTCTAGTGGCAGGATGGTGGCAGAGCCAGGCCTGCGACATGTTTGCACCAATAAGGCCAAGAGATCACTTTTTCCCTCAGGTAAATGAGCCAAAATTACTGTGACCCATTTGCTGTTGAGGGGGATCTCTCTTGGGTTTGATTCCAGCACCTGCCACGCAGAAAGAGGAAGTGAGAGGAGTCNAAAAAGAAAGAAAGAAAGAAAGGAACAACCAGGATGTGCCAACTGTGACCTGTTCTGCAGGTGAGTTTAGAGTGGCTCAGGCTGAGACATGGGCAAAGGTGAACAGGCCAGGAGAAGTCCTTAGGCCTGGGAGCTGTTAGGATGAAGATGAGAAACCAAGTGCTTACACATACACGAGCTCACAGCTGTGCAGACACAAAGCTGGGAGAAATTAAATGAAACTAAAGCCCTGTGGGGTTTAGAGCGATTTTGATGCGCTAGACTGCAGGAAGCCTGTGCTTCCTGCACCGCGGGAAGGCACAGAGACGGGACCTGCACGCAGTGCGAGCCCCCCGCCCGCGGCTGCGGGAAGCCCTCCCGATTTCCCGAGCTGCGACGGGCGCGTAGCCGCCTCCGAGCAGCCCTGTGCTCCGCCCGCGCCGCCGCGAGGGCCACACCGGCGCGGAGCCGCGCACAGGCGGCCCCGCCGGCGCGGCTCCTCCTCCTCCTCCTCCTCCTCCTCCTCCTCCTCCTCCTCGGCGGCGGGCGCGGCCGGGCCGGCGCCGCCTCCGCAGTTCCCTCTCTTCCCCCCTTCCCTCCGCCGCCGCGGCGCTCGGCGGGCGCACGCTCGCGGCTCCCCGGCATGGAGGCGGCCGCGGCTCCGGCTCCGGCGGCGGCGGCTGCTGCGCGCGGGGCCGAGGCGCCGCCCGAGGCTGCTGCCGCCGCCGCCGCCGGCGCGGGCGGGCTGCTGGCGCTGCTGCGGGCCAAGCTCTTCACCTGGTGAGTCGGGGCGGGCGGCTCGGGGGGGCCGAAGGGGAAGGGGGAAATCATCTTTCAGCGCTCCGTGAGTCGCCCGCAGAAGCGGTGGGGATGCGGCGGCGGCAGCTGTACGCCCGCAGCCTGGCTCCAGCCCGGGGCTCGGCCGGGCTCTGCCGCCGCCGCCGGTGCTGCGGCGCGTCCCGGGCGGCCGCCAAGTCCTGCCCGCGGGCGGGCTGCGCCTGGCGGCCCGCGGGGAGCCGCGCTGGTCCCCGGCTGCGCGGACGGAGCCGTCCCCTGCCCTAGAGGAGCCTCTGCAGCTACGTGCTGAGCGATCCGTCGGATTCTTCTCTTTCGTAGGTTTAGGATATAAATGTTTCACTTTTACTCTCTTTACAAGATGTAAAAATGAAGACTGAGCTTTCAGAACCTCCAGTGAGAGTGTGCGCTCCCGCCTGCGCACATGCGCTTCACTTTTTTAATATTACTCGCTTTGATCTTATTTTTCTCTTTTCCTCTTTTGCTATGCCTCTTCTATCAACATTGCTGCAAAGGACAGGTGATTAAAAAGAGGGGAAAAAACAGAACAAGATAGCTGAGAGGAAGCTTGAAGTCCAGAAAGCTCAGGATCCCCTCCCCTGCTTCCTTGAATCAGTTTATAGCTTTTAAAATGTATCATTTGGAGCAAGCATTGGTTAAGCCTGGAAAGCTGAGGAGAAAGTCTTACAAGTTAGGAAGTCATTGAATGTATTCCAAGGCTTATACTGGCAAAGTGCTACTTGTGGTGGGTGTAGTAACACCTCATCCTGCTTCCAGCTTTCCTTCAAGACTAGCAGTTGCTTACAGTTTTCATCAGGGGGAAAAGAAATCTGTTTGAAAGGTTTTTTGGGAGGTTCCAGGTTTGCTCTTTAATTAAGCTACTTAGGTGAAAAATGCGAGGTGCTAGTTCGACTGCCAGCCCTGCACTTACAGTCTGGGGTTTGAAGGCTAGACTGCATGGAGGGGTGCACTGGCCAAGCAGAAACTTGTCTCCAAGGCTGAGGCCTGCCTTTCTTTTTCTTTTGCCCAAATCCRCAAGGTTGGACCTTAATGAACTGCTCAGTAATCTCAGCTCTATTAGAAGTTTTGCCAAAATGTTGCCAAAGGACATAACAAAGTAATTCTATTGTTGGTAGTTGAAAGAAAATAAATAGCTCTTGATGTCTTTGGCAGAGCCTGATCTGAGACACTGAACTGATTTTTTTTTTTTTTTTTTTTCCATGTAGCTGGTGGCTCAGTTGAGGTTATTTCAAAGCTTTCTTATAAGCCTTTTTGAGTCTTATAAAGGCTCAGTAATTGTATATAGGAAATGAAATGGATTTTTCTTTTTGTTTTTCTTTTCTTTTGAGTAAAACCAATAGACGTAAGACTTTCTGGTTCTTGAAACAAAACCTGTTTTTTATCTTTGTTTCATTATCTTTTACAAATTAATTTGAGCTTAGTTTTGAAGCAGGATATCGAGATACTTAATTTTGAAAATGTTAGTTTTCAAAAATTTTTTTTTCTATTCAGAGCTATCTGTCAGTTAATTGGAATATGACTTCAGTCTGAACCTGCRTTTTCTTGTAACTGTTCACATGAAGATGTGAGGTTATTCAAATGAAATGATCTCAATTTTTTTTCCATTCAAGAAATATTCATTAGTTAAWRWTKWAMTMWKAKTWMAWYWTTTACATGAAGAGTGTTGCCAAACTTTACCTATTAGCGTTTCACTGGTGACATACATGATCTTAATTTTTGAAAAGAAAGTAGCAAATTGCAGCATTTTTTTTAGTGAAGAAATTGTACTGAAATTATAGGATTTTATTAATACAAATGCCAGGAATGGACTTTGAGGATTTTCTTTAAATGCATTCAGTCTGTATCTGAGGAAAGTAATAACCTGGTGTATWTTTTCTATTTCATGTGGATCCAAAGAAAACCAATCTGATTCTCTCATATGACAAGATTTACATGGTTAATTGGCTAGTTCAGCATTATCTTTAGATCAGTTTATAGCCAGTTTTAATCTGTTGTAAGAATCCAGAAAATGACTCAAAATTTTACTTATAGCCATAGGTATAGTTAAATAAGATATACCTTTTCAAGGTAGAGGAGGAATAATTACCTACTAGCCAATTAGCAATTACTAAAAATTACGTACATACATATATATATATACACACACATACATATACATGTGTGTGTGTACTAGCAGGAATTGTAGAAYTGAAAAACCATTTCAAATCACTTATTGAGTCATCTAAGAGTCCAAAGTGGTTTAATCCTTACCAGTGCATTTACAAAAAGAGCRGAAAGGACCAAGTTCTGTCATTGAAGAGTTAATTATTAATATATTAATAAAGTTCAATATTAAATTATTAATAATAAAATCACAGGAATCAATAGTCATGTCAATATTAGAATGAATGGAAAGTCATGTTTTTGAGATGGGAATGTTTTTCTCTTCAATTTTGTCTTGCAAAATGAAACCTGTAGAATTTATGGATTTTAAAGCTTACTGTCAAATTCTGCAGAGTTTCATGGAGATCAGTATACTTTATGAAAGGTTTTTTTTAATTTGTGCTATGGAATTTTAGTGGGCACTGAAACAGTAAAGCACTTGTGCTAGCATGTAACAAGGGTAATCTTACTCTGTTCAAACATCCGTCTCGCTCCCTCGAGCACAGTGCACTACTGCACTGGGAGCAGCACGCTGGCAAGTCGTGGGAGGAGAGAAGACATCGTTGCTTCACGGTGAGGCTTGCGTCCGATACTGGTGTCTTGGAGGGCAAGCGCAAGAGGTTGTTAATATGCACACAGTGCAGAACGGTGCCAGAAACACAACACAACTGGAATTCATAGAAGACATTTTTTGAGGGCGGATTTCCACTATCAGTGAACAGTGTCTTCATTCAGCTCTTTTGATCTTAACATTTTGAATCTGTGTAGTAGGGAGAGAGAGAGGAAAAAAAAACTATTAAATTGGAGAAGAGTAAAGAAGAGAATTAAAGAGGATGAAGACAGAATTTTTGCTTTGTCAGAGTCTTCAGTACTGCAGAAATAAATGCTTTGGGAATGCCTAGATACACATTAACTAAATGGAGACAGTTGCTAGTGGAGTAACTACTAAATAAACATTCTGGAGATTCTTGACCAGATTCTCTTCCCATATGCAAAAATGCTATCAGGTAGTTCTCTAGGATCTTTAAACTTAAAAGTTAAGTTAATCKTAATTATTATAAAGGCTGAATATCAGGCTTAATGGACTTACTCCACTGCAAGCGGACAAGCAGGTCTTTCTTGATACCGTTTTTTTTAAATAGACGATGGATGAAGCTGATCAATTCGTAGCAAGTATAAATAGCAACAGATAGAGYCATAGAATCAGTAAGGTTGGAAGGGACCTCTGGAGATTACCTAGTCCAACCTCCCTGCTCAGCAGGGTCACCTAGAGCATGTTAGACAGGGTTGCTTTCTACCTTTTTACCCTTTCTCTGGAATATGATAATTGCCTGGTTTGCCAAAGTGCGGTATACTTGGACTCTAGGCCTCTCCTACAGAGGGGGTGCAAAAGCGCACAGAGCAAAGCTCTCTGAGCAAAGCTGCTGCTTGCCTATACTGGCAGAAGGGGTGCAAAGACTTGCCCGTGTTCAGCAGACCATGCTCGTGCAGGGCTGTATTGCCTGTACTTCTCCCCATCCCTGTGGCAGCATGGAGGAAGCGGGCGAAAGGCAGTTCACATCCCGAGTGGAGTGCCTACCAGAAAAGGCAATTTTGACTCTTACTTGTGATTTGTAGAAAGGAACCATAGGAACGTTTAAATTTGTTGCATGTGTGGGAGCCCCTAAGGGCTCATGTGTTGACAAGGATTCTTCATTTTTTGGGTTACACAGACTTCACAGCTCTGCTAGAATAAAATTGCAGCTGTTTTATGCACTCACGCCTCTAACTGGGTTTGATCCCCACCTCTGTGCCCTCACCTGACCTAGTCCAAGCAACAGAGCGACTTTGGCTTACTAAGCTTGCTAAAGGCTTTCTCCTTGTCTCCTGCTGTGGGGGTAAAGAGGAAATATTTTCTGCTGAATCCAAGCAGGGAACTCTTTTATTAGGTTAATAAGAAGTATATATGTATTTTTTTAATTCCTGAAACCACATTTTCCCTCACTATAGTTTACTGTATTATTTCTGCCTTGAAATTTCTATAGATTTTTTTTCCGTCTTCCTACTTCCTACAAAGGAGCCAGATTTCACAGGGCTGGCAAAGAGAGAGCTAGAAATGTTGGTCATGCCTACCTGAGAGAAGTAGTAAGATCTTTGAAATTTTAACTAGTCTATGTCACAGTCTTCTCAACAGCACTTGATGAAGTAGTTTCTCTAGATGAGCTTGCAAAGACATTTCTGCACCAGTCAGAATGATAAGGCAGAATGTGTATGTGGGCTCCACTACACATTCGATGTGTAGTGCAAACAGTGCGATCAGGTCTTTGTAAAATAAATAATGAAAAAATACATGGTATKACAGAGGTGCAGCAGCTTCCAAACTTCAAAGGTTTTGCCTTTTTTTTTTTTCAATAACTGCTGCTTCTTACATACATTACACATACATTATTTGCAGTTACTAGTACCCTGCCTAGTAGCCATGGAAAATTTCTAGCTGAAGTATGGTCTTCATTTATTTACTCTTTTCTTTGTTTACTCTAGTGTTTGCAATGCTAAGTATAAGAATCTCCATTCTTTCACCTATAGGAAAGTTAATCACACAACAGTGAATGTGACTTTATAACATTTTGACATAATACATGGCTACTTACAAAATGTGTATGGGCTGTTGCTGGGGTGCTCAAGGCATGCTGTAGTAAAATGTGAGACTCGAMCCTCTTGGAATCTGCAGCATGGCTAGGCTTTCCATGGATTTGCTGTCTCCTCGAAAAGGAGTTGGAAAGAGAAATGGGTTTAGCAGAATTTTGTTTGGGATTGATGATACAGTTTTAGTTGGTTCTAGCACCCCAGAAGACACTCCTTTTGTGGATCAATTTTTCTGGTAACTGGATTGCCCATCACAGCTAAGTGACCTGATGCTTACTRCATTAAAGTCATGCACCTTGGAAGAACAGCCAGTGTTGCTTTCCCCTGCTGTGCCTGGGTGCAGGTGTGCCCTGCCATTGCAGCAGGGAGCTGTGGTCACAGAATGCCTCCAGACTCCTAATGGGATTCTTGCTTACCTTGCTTGATGATTTTGAGTAGCAACAAATAAATCAATTATGCMGACAATTAAATTGCCATCAGTGGTCTTCAGAGTAAATGGATGTGAAACTCTGCGGCCCCATACAGACAGTATKGTGCTGAGCCAATCTCGCTATGTAGATTTTGTACGTACAGGCAGAGCCAGGGCTGGCAAATCTGCGCAGTTCCTGTGGCAAGAAAAACAGCTAACCAAATGATACACAGAAAGCTATGCATACTTCTCTATCTGTCTAGGGACACCTGGAACAGCCCAGAACTGCTTCATATTAGGTGGAGAATTACTACTAAAATAGCATGTTCCCCCCCCCCCACACACACACCCCTCAACTTTTTAGCTGTGGGTTGTGTTTGGAAAGAATAGCGAAAACTACCATAGTAGTGCCTAAACATGTCAAAAACTAATGTGTTCTTTGGACAAAATGTGTTCTTTAACTCCATCTTTGACTGCAGCAGAACGTGATGGAATATGTCAGAAAAAAAAAAGCCACAACGAGTATTAATGCTTTTGTAATTCCTTAGACCTGCTCAGCTGAGGAGGCTTTCAAAGCCTCAGGTGTTGCAAGAGGCTGAAGGCAGTTGTGCCTCATCTCCATGCTGCAGATTTCTGTTGACTTGACTGTCCTCCAGCTACTCCCTTTTTGACTTCAAAGGATGCAACTGAAGCCGTGTCTACCAAAATCTCTTTTGATGAGAATAGCTCTTCACATTGGTTGAGCTTGCCCTATTTGTACGTACTCAGATAGGTACTACAGTCTCTGGTTTTGGTGGTTTGAACTGGCCTGGCCCATTTTTCCTGGCTGTCGTGAGGTAGGAATAGCAATTCTGTGTGGTCAAAACACTGTTTATCACTAAAAAATAAATTTTCCTTCTTATAAATAAGGRCCTTGATAAGGAGTGGAAAAAGAACTGTCAATCTAAAAAATGGCCTTTTCTCAGTAAAACAAGATAATCTTTAAAAACAAAAACCTTGAATGTTAAATTTTAAACTTACTATGTTGTCTTTTACATTTACAGGTATATTTTGAAAACAGTAATTCTGGGCCAGATGCTTTCCTTGTTTATCTGTGGGACTGCTGTTACAAGCCAGTACCTAGCAGAACAATACCAAGTGAATACTCCAATGTTTCAAAGTTTTATCAACTATTCTTTGCTTCTTCTAGTTTATACAACAATGCTGGCATTTAGGACGGGTATGTAAAATATGTGGTGGGAGATTTTGGTTCATCGTTTTGCTCTCTTCTATGTTTTTCTTTTGGATTTGAAACTAAACAACTTGCTCAGTACTTGTCCAAGCTTTTTAAACTTCCTGCTGAAATCCTTGCCTTGTAATAACACCTGGAAATGAATTTCACAAGTTAAGCTTGCATTTCATTTCATTTTATTTCATCTATTTAAAATTTTCTGCTCTTTGGTTTCATTAAGGTCCTATGTTATATTAGGAGAAAAATAATCATTATTGTAAGAAATCTTGTTACCAGAGGCTATTTAATACTCCTCCTACATCTTATTATTGCACTCTTTAAACAGTCCTAATCTTCTAAGTATTTTTCTTGTGGTGGAATTCCACCCTTTCACTATTTTTATTGTCTTCTTTTTTATTTTTTTATTGGCTTTATTTTTTTATTGGCTACTTTTTGTTTTTACTGTATCTTTCTTAGGTTGGGGTAGCCAAAATCAATCATCTCAATATTATTTATGCTTCTAAAAGCAATATCCCTGTGCAGCATTTGTTCTGAAAGGACCATATATTGATTGGTGCTTTTTTCTAAACAGGCAATGACAGTCTTCTGCAAATTCTGAAACAGAGATGGTGGAAGTATATTTTTCTGGGACTGGCTGATGTTGAAGCCAATTACATGATTGTAAAAGCATACCAATACACGACTCTTACAAGTGTCCAGGTAAGGATCAATCTCCCTTTCTGAACTGTTGTTTGTCTTACAGTTTTGGACTGGTTTCTGAAATGAGATTTCAGAGGACAGACATAGAAGCTATTTAAATCTGAAAAAAACTATCAATATCTATTCTGTCTTTGCAATACAGAGAAGAACATCCTGCATCATGAGTAATTGTTTCCAGGGAGCGGAGAAAATTGGCTTCAACTCTTGTGTTGATCTCTAAGTATTTTTGATAGAAAGTACTGGAAGTCAGCAGATGTTTCTGACCTATGCAGCGAGGGAGCCAACTTTGTGGCTTTGGGATGTGGTGCTTCAGTTCTGACCCCTCACTGTAAGAGGGAAGGGACATCAGCTTGCCAGGCTCCTGAAGTGACAGTAAACAGTAGCATCCTCTGCAATACCAGTGRTTGGTGCTGTCTCACTACATCAGGAAAATCTTGCATTTGTAAATAGCTCCAGTAGCAGACAGACTAAGGCTGTAGTCTCTTTGTCACTGCATGCAGATGTGAGCTGGCACTACTGCTGGAAGAGTAGTGCCATCCTCCTGCCTCCAGCGGCTTGTTCCTAAGCTTGCACAGCCATCTTCCTTGAGCTACAACAAAAACTGGCTCAGGGAACTGAACAAGGTTAGAAAAAAACACTATCTTTTGTCAGAAAATTGATAAGCTATGTTGTTTCCCTGAATTAGCTTACTGTGTGCCTCCAAAACTGCTTTTGCTGCAGCAAGAGAAGGGACAGTGCAGAAGCAAGAACTGAATGTTTCAGTGACTGAGCTGACTTCTGCTTGTTCTTCCTTAATGTAGATCTRTGGCCTGGTTCATGGTCCCTCTTATTTAAATAAAAGAATAAAGTCCATATGGATTTTGCTGTTAGCTGAAAAGGGGTATTTAGCTATCCAGTGATTCACAGAGTCAAAGTGATAAAGGTTAATATTTAAAAGAAACACCCGAAAAGCAATAAACTCCTGTGATCTGGGTTCCCCTCAGAAAACTGCAATGACTTTTCCTCATGCTGTTTAAAGAACAAAAACGTATGCCTGAAGGATTGTCATTGTCATGTTTTCCACTTCATACTTACGTATTATGGCTCATTAGGCTTTTAATTTACTTATGAGTAATGTCTAAGAAATTAGAGTTTTAACAGTGACATGTTTCTGTCTCAAGACCAAGTTAAGCTGATAACTGAAACATTGTTTGATCATATAATTCACAGCCGAAGAAGCCAGGACTTTGGTCCAAATTCTCAGAAGGAATAAAGCTATTCATGTGACTTCTTCCATAGAAATTAAGAAAGAATAGATACAATTGGTCTTCTTGCCCAGTCACCAAACTCAGATGTTTGCTGAACCTTCTCATGTGATAACCTTCAGACTGATGCCTCTTTAAGTGTCAGTTCAGTGTTAGGAATTTGTTGTAACTGCCTGCTGCAGTACRATTTCGTGCATATCTCATGAAGTACCCAGTTCTTCACCTTTGTCAGAAATGAAATTCAGGACAGAAAGATCTGTTATTTGCTCCAGGAGCAAGCAGTTCTGCAACTACATTAGTATATAAGMATGGCCATCCTGGTTCAGAGCACTTAGTCTAATATTCTGTCTTCAGTAGTGGCCATAAATAGATACTCAGGAAGCACAAAAACAAGGCAGGAATATATCACACCTTTTCTGAACACATTGTGATCACTGTTGAAATGCTGGCTGACTGGAGCTTTAGCTCAGCCTCATGATTTTTTTCAAAGATAAGTTTCCGCTCAGCAAGGAACTTCCATGTATTTTCACACATGTGCAAAAGAAACAAAAATGATTTTTGTCTAATTATCAAATGTTAGCATTGCAAGGAAGGGTTTGGGAGATTTTTACAGAGATAACATTGGGATGGCAACTCTCATTTCTCTGTAAATAAAGAAGAAAGCCTTTGGTCCACAACTGCAACTCTTTATTCAGCCCTAGTTGAGACAGTGCCAGTCGGACTTCACTGCGAGGTGCATATGTTTCAGTCTTGCGACAGGRCTTGACTGGGCTGCTCTGTGTAGCGTGTTTGACTGCATATTTCATAGCACGAAACAAGCAGTGTGGCTCCACATTGTTAATATATTATTAAGTCTAGTTAGTATTTGTTCTTTACACAGTTCAGGTAGGGGCATTTAATAGGCAGCTGTTGACAGGATATCAGTTCATAGAAGAGTATTAACCACAGCAGGAGAAAACGTAGTGTGTGCCTCTGGAGAGTGTGTCAGGTGGCTGCCCTATGGGAGCCATACAGGCAAGCAAACAGGATGAGCTGTTGAGCTTTCTTACTGTCTAAGCTGTCTGGAGCTGGCAGTTGTGAGCAAACTAACGACCTCTAACAATCTATGATAATTGCTTAACCATTTATTAAAACATCTGTTAATAATTTACCCTATCATTAAAACCTTCTTACAAGCAGTGTGGTTGAAACCTGGTTTGAATCAAGATGTAAATCAAATCAACAAGTTATCTTTTATTCTCCCTGTAAAAATGCAGAGCAGAATTGAACAAAATGAGAGTTTGCTGAGGCTGTACTGGCACTAGCAATTGGTGCCTACTAGTACTRCTATAAATGTCATAAAGCCTGAATAAATCTTATCCTTTTAAATGGTTCCATTGGCATAAATTCATTGTGATGTTACAGTTTGCTTTGCACCTCTTTGATCTTGATCCTACACAGAAGAGAACATTTTCCTCCAGAAAACTCTTTGAACCTAGTAGATGAAGGCAAAGCAAGATCCAGTAGTTGGAAATCAGATTTCTTTTGTTTGTAATTGARGATAATTGTCCACTGGAACAGGTTACCAGTGTAAGTTCTTCATCATCTGGTGCCTGTCTGTCCTGAATGCAAGTCTTCTGGCATACCAGGGTGCCATAGCTCTAGAGTATGTTATTGGTCTGAATGCAGCAATTCCCCATCCAGTGTTAATGAGATTGTGGTTCATTATCTCTGAAACCTTAACACACTAATTAAACTTTTTTTTTTCTTTTTAAAGGATTTTGTTCTACTCTTTTGGGTTGAAAAACTGCTTGGAGGTTAGAAGGCTGCATGGTAGCATCTCCATAAATGGGGAAGTGAAAGTTTACTTATTAAAAAGAAATGATATGTTTACTACCAAGGAGATGAAAATTTTCCTTTTTTATTTTTGCAATATTTCTTGGCTTTAGTGATTATAATTTCATACCACAGAAATCTTTGTTTAAGACTCAGCACTTTCAAATATACTTTTGTACWCAGAACAAACTAGTTGAGACTAAAGGTGGAAAAACAGTGTTGGGAGAGCTAAATCATACATTTTGATGAAACAGATAAATGACATTTCTTGTTTGATACTAGAAAAAACAAACACATTCAGGGGAAGTGTTAAAAATGTTCTTAGTGTAGATAAAAGAGAAAAAAAAAAGCCTGTGATCAGATAGAAACTTACAGTGTGATACTCTTAGATAGAGCAAAGCTGTATTGAAATACATGGTACCGGGTATTAGGACTAGTGTTGTTCTAATGTCTGCTAATAACGCCTAAATATGTGCCTATGCTTTTACACAGACTTCTTAAACTGAGCAAGCTGGAGACAATCCAGGAAACACAGATAAATAGATGGAAGGATTAGAGAGCACCATTAGGACTTAACCTGTATTAACTTCCCTTAATGCTGTCCTAGTACGACTCAATATATGTAGTTATGAGCAAATAAAAATAACCTTCTCATGACAGTTCTACAAGTTTGGTTAAAACCCTTGTAAGTGATGAATGAACTAACAGAAGTAAGCACAGGAGAACATTGAAAAGTCTTACATTTAGAGAGACAGATGTCAGTAATGAACATTAAGGACTAAGGGTTATTATTTTGATTGTAACAAATATGCCGTGGTCCTATTGACCTGGCCCTAAAACTTCAAAGTGACTTCAAGAGGCCACGTTTTAAGAGCTGGTGTTTAGGAGTAATTTGAGAGCTGTCTTTGGAAGGCTATGTTCTGCTCTAGATCGTTAGCTTATGTACTTTCATGGCACTAAACTGAGGCAGGCCAGAAAATACGCCTCTCATTTTTTCCTCTGGACAAATTCAGAAACAAATCTGTTTTATTGAATTAAATATTAAAACCAGTTATGGTTAGCTCAGTGTCATTTGTATTATTTGGTTATTCTCAAACATTATGTCCATTTTATGCTGCACCCTATTTTTCTGTTTTTTGTATATAACTGAGTCTTGATTTTCTGTAATAAAGGAGAATAGGTAAAACATTTGTGGGTTTAACAGAAAGGCAAAGGTAATGTGGAGCTTCCATACATAAGAGTTTAGCAACATACAGAGCTGAATAATGGAGAAAGGGGAGGCAAATTGGTGTTGCTGATTGTCATTGAGTGCAGACATCCTTGAACTTTAGCTGATAAGTCTACTCAGGACAGTGCCTGTAAACATGTCTGAAGTGCATCTGGACTCGAACAGTCTTTTGTGTCCTTGCTGCTGTATCATGGATAAATTACAGAGAGAAGTACCTTCTTGRATAATTCAGAGTTGGCTGTAATAGGGAAGTGGACTGAAAACGCATTGATTGATGTGTTGTGCGTGATTTTGTGGCAAGCTAGAACACTGGGGAGGTGGCCCTAGGAAACCTGCTCTCTCCTTCCTGTCTTYCTGCCATCGACTGCATGTTTCTTCCATCACATGTACCAACTCTTCCTCAGTAAAAAAAAAAAAAAAAAGCCAGATACAAAACTTTACGGTCCGATTATTGTCTTATTCACTCTGATGTAAAATTAGATCAATTTTTTTCTCTAATAGTTCCAGTTTTGCACGTTGTGTACACTCAGCCCTAAATTCTAATTGGAGTTTTGAAGAGGAGTGAAAAGATGAGCTAATAAACAAATACAGCTGAAACTTGTAAAGAAAGAAAGGAAAGACACAACCTGATGGAAAAAATGAAGTGTCAGTGAACCACTTGCTTGCATTAATGTCGTGGGGAGCAACGTGGACTCGGTGAAACAACCTAGAGCTGATTTGTGAAGCTGGGCAGATTGATTAGATTCCTTGTTGGAAGAGYTTCTAGATCTGTGAGTTTCTAATAGGTGAAAGTGAAGCCTTCCCCCCAACACCCCTTATTCGCTTGCAAAATGCTTTTCATSGTAAAATGTGGGTTTGACCCTTCCATTCAAACTAGTCTGTTGGGGTTGTTTGTGCCTTTCAACAGGCTAATGTCCGATGGAAGCGATGGAAGGTAAGATCTTGTACATTTGCTTTCAGGATAGTGATGTCCAAGCTTAGGGTAGGTTTCTAATTAAAATTGTTCCTCTGTACACACAGCTACTGGATTGTTTTGGGATTCCTGTGCTGATGGCTTTGTCGTGGTTCATTCTCCGTGCAAGATACAAACTGATCCACTTCATTGCTGTTGCTATCTGTTTGCTGGGTGTAGGAACAATGGTGGGCGCAGACGTACTGGCGGGGAGGCAGGACAGTGAAGGTAAGGAAAGCTTTCTCACGTGGGGGAAATGCAGAGATGTGGTCCCTGCGCTGGTCTAACTTTCAAAGGACAAAGAGGAGCAAACTTGGGGGAGTGGATGTAGTTTTATATTAAGCAAGAAAAGGAGATGATAAACTACTATTTATATTTCCTGGCCAAGAAGATAGTAGCTGAGGAGATGTCGATTTTATAAGGAGCTATGAAATTTGTTTGCTTATAGATTTGGATTATTTCTTCCATCTTGAAACACCTGTGTTAAGCTTGAAGTTTACTGCTGCTTATTAGCCCCGATGAAAGACCTTTTTCTTGAAAACTTGGTTGCTCTTACTAATCGCGTGAGGTGGTCTAATAAAAGATGCTACGTCTCCCTGCAGACCTCATCTTGCTTACACTCTTGGCCTACTGCTGCCAGACTTTTCTGATCAGCAATTCCCTGAAGATTTTCCCTGAGCATGAATAGCGAATCAAAAGTTACTTAATAACAGACTGATTTCTTTGAGTTATCTTTTGCAGACCCATAAGAAATAGTCTATCTATCCGCAAGGTCTGGAAAGCTCTGTCCTGTGATGCCAGGGCCAKCGGAGACGTGGGCAGAATGCAGGGAAATGCTGGGGCCTCCCAGAGGCAGCCTGACCTCTGGGTTCCTGCACCCAAAGGAGCGTAGGTTAGGACTGGCTTCATCTTCTCTATGCCAGAAGCCCAAATCAGGCCACACCATAGTGATCTTATTTTGAACCCCAGTGGATATAAGTTGAGGTATATTTTAGCGGGAAGAGGAATGTAGCATCAACTGCATCGGACAGCACAGGGATAAGCCTGTTTAGCTTTATTTTGGGACATCTGCTGCAGGTAAGATGGCATGACAAACTGAGGGTTAGCATCAATGCTATGTGGTACAAGTATGTCAGACTGCTGAAGGAGAAAAATCTTCCCCTGAGACTTTAGGACAGTTGTGTTTTATTCGTTGGCATGGATATCCTTAGTACTGCTTTCCCTCGTATTCCAGACGTATCTCCTCAGTGATTGCCAACTCAGGGAAGGAGATTTTAAATCAATTCAAGCAGCTCTTGTCTCACCACTGAGCGAATCCATAATGACATTTACTTAATGAGTGACTGTGTTACAGGGAGTCCTATTAGCACAGTACAAATATTTCACGTGATACCTGATASCACACGTCTACAGCACCTGCTTCAGAACTGTTGTAAACTTGAAGCTTTGTCTAGGTCCCACAGAAATCAATAAATTGACTTGGCAAGACTTGAATTAGGCCTTAGTGCAAAAGCAGGAGCAATAGTCTGAAAGCTGGACTGCGGCACTAGTCTGCAATTCCTCTCGAGTTCCTGTGACACCTGACATCCCGGAGAACCAGGGAAAATTGGACCGAACCAGGGAAAATTGGACCAAACCAGAAAGTGGTGCCTTGGTCAGAATGTGATTTGAATGTGAAGTTTGGCTCATTCCATGCCCTGCAAGGGTAATACAAGCCATTAGCAGCGTTAGCGTTGAGGTGCCGAGCAACTGATCTACCTTCACACATACACATCCTTTCCCCTTACCCTGAGAGGTGCTAGAAAGACAGAGATGTTTGGGATGAATTTGCTTGTTTTTTTTAAGGAAACTTGAAAAGTGTTTGCAGCATTACCCTTATTTTGGATTAATATTTCTGTACAGGAAGTGACGTGGTGATTGGAGATGTCTTAGTTCTTCTTGGTGCTTCTTTGTATGCCATTTCTAATGTGAGTGAGGAATACATTGTGAAAAATCTGAGCAGAGTGGAGTTTCTAGGAATGGTGGGCTTGTTTGGGACTATTATCAGCGGTCTACAGCTGTAAGGATCTAATATATTTATTTTAAAATTAATTAAGAATATTCTACAGATGATTAYTTGTCTACCATGAAATGACATCGTTATTATTAAATTAATTTCTTTGCTAACTCTGTATTTGGTTTATATGGGAGTCTTTTCATTTGAATTCCATTTTTATTGTTGTGTAGTATCCATTCTATATCGTTTTTATTTACCCTTATTACAGCAATTCTAAAGCTCAAATCCTGCAGATTGAATACGTATCATGCTTGCCTGTATTTTTGATTTTATTGACCTTCATGAAGACACTTAGTAGGCTGACGACTGTTCACAGGAATGTATTTCTTAATGGGTTTTCTCTGTAGAAAGCTTAAGGAGATAATGATTAGCAGGATGGCTTCCATATTAAACTTAAGTTTAAAATGTAGCATGTATACTCTTACAAATAAATGTGTTAGACTAAGAGACCATATGCACTAAAGAATTTTATGTTTCTCATTTCTCTTCATTATAGTTAATCATTTCCTCAAATGATRTATCAAATAGAACTGAATCTCTGAAGGATGAAAAAGCCTAGAARGAAGGCATAAAAATGAAAGTGCTCTTGACTTTCAAGCAATTGAATTCTCAAGCTTTTCTTCATGCTTGTTAGACTTTGGAGTTATTGTTATTTAATAAAATTTCAAACAAAAAAATCAGGGATTATAAATCAAAATGTTTCCTGTATATTCTGGTAATTAAATTCTCTATTTGAATACTTTTTTTTTTTAAACTGTTTGATATTTTTTCTTYAACTCTAGAGCCATTGTGGAACATAAGGATATAATGAAAATTCAGTGGAACTGGAAAATTGGTATGTTTTTGACAAAATGGTATGCACTTTTTCCAAACATTGGAAAAACTAATAGTCATTTAGTCCTAGAATGGTGCTTTTTTCACTTTCTTTTTCTCTGTGTTAAGTAACAACCTTCTTATGTTGTCACGGACACATTTATTTTCTGCAAACTCTGAAACTTAGTAAAGAGATAAGATTACAGGATGCATGATCTAAAACATCTGAATAATATTTGTCTTCTTTAGAATCATAGTTTAATGTCTTTACATTAAACTGTCATCTCTTTTTTACAGCATTACTGTTCACAGCATTTGCTCTGTGTATGTTTGGGCTGTATAGCTTCATGCCAGTAGTGATTAAAGTTACTAGTGCAACCTCAGTCAACTTGGGCATTCTGACTGCAGATCTCTACAGTCTTTTTTTTGGACTTTTCCTGTTTTTCTATAAGGTAGGTAGTTTCATTCATTCATCATAGTTTCAGTTAAGTTTTTACTTCAAAACTATAAATAAAACATAATGTTCTTATTAGCCCCTCAAAATTTTTCAGTTTTATATTTTTACAGATTTTATCATTCATCGCTGTCAGATATCAACCAGAAGGACATAATTAATTACATAGCCTTGCACCATTAGGTAGTTAGTGATTGTAAAACAATTTCATACTTGATTAGAATCCCCAGTAAATTATTTATTATCTCTAATGATAGATTCTTATTTTAATTCCTATTTGGAGCTCCATGGAGTTTGTGTGTGTTAGATTTGGTTCATCTCTCTCTCACAAACACAGCCTTTGAATCCAATTGTGCTGAAATGATTTCGGTGTCTAAGGGAGTGGTGGCTTGACTTGGTTTTCAGAAAATAATGTTTTCTTTTACAAGTTTAATTTATTTATTACAAACATCTCAGGAGAAGAATCAAGATCTCTCAGTATCACTTGTGAGGAGAAACTAAAGGAACTGAAAAAAAATGCAGATAAATATGTAGTTCTGTGTGCTTTGCAAGAGGCAGTTATTTTTATTGCTCTCTCAAATATTTTCTGAGGTGTCTACCGAAGCTAAAGTACAGTGCTGGAGAGATTTCATTCCTCTTCATCCAGAGTCATTTGTGGGAACCTAGCTCACTGTAGCAACTGGAGTAATTGAGTTGTGCAGTGGCTGGAAGGACTTAGAAGCTTGTGAAACTTGCTTAAGATGCTTAATTTGTATTATTCCATGTGGTTGCTTTCTTTCCAGCATTATGGAGAGCCAGAAGCTTTTATGTCGGATTTGTTTCTGAAAGCGACAGCCAATTTATTTTAGAATCCAACAGGCTATACTAGGATCCAATTTTGGGCTAGAATTTCCTTTCCAAGACATTCCTAGCTATTGATTTTCCTCACCATCTTTGGTTTGAWAATTTGCACCAAAGTACTGCTTCAAACTGCAAATCATCTATTGAAAATGAATATAGGAAACCATAGTTAATTTGAAAAAATTTAAAAATTCATTTCTCACTTCCAAAACCACGTTTTAGCACCAGCACTCAGATTTTAATGCAAGAAGTGATTAGAGAGCAGTATCTGTAATAGTTAAAATGAAGAAATAGGCAAAAGCTTTGGAAAGGATGTACATAAACTTTTAAACTGTAGGATTTTAACTTTTTGGGGGGAGAGATTTTCTTGTGAGCAGATCATTCCATAATTACTGACTGCAAGGTATTCTGGTAGAAAAAGGGGAAAATGAATTAGAGAAGACTTTGGGGCTGCATTATGAGAGCATTTCAGGTGTATATTGAAATATGTGTGAATAAAAAGACCCAATGAGAAGTGRGAGAAATGGCTAAATGACTTAGATGCAAGTTGATTTAATTATTTTGTGCTTGAAACTACTGTATGTTTTTCATGGGGGACAGAGGGAATAACGAAGTACAACGCCAAACATTCAAGAGAAGGCTCTCTGGAGGAGGAGGAGGACAGCTCTACTAGAATGAGCTTGCATCTGTGGTTGGAAACCATCAAATAACAAAAAAAGGGAGCACTAATAATGCAACATCTTTAGTAATCAGGATTTGAGATAACTTAGGAACCAAGAACTCAGGGACCCTGATTTTTTCAGGGCTTTTAACACTATACTTAGCGGTAGAAAATCTTGCCAAGTTACCATATAGTTTCTTTTCCTCTTGAGCAAAAACATCAGACAGGACATTTCCTGGATTAGAAAGCACACCAGATGCAGGAATCTACAAACAGAAATGCAAGAAATCACTCTCCATTCTTATTCGATAAGGAAAGATTTGCCCATTACTAAATGGTATTTCACGGTAAGCCACTCAAGGCTTGGCAAGGCTGCAGAGTGGAAGGAGCTGAGCTGTGGGGAGCTCTGAGTTGCTGTTGTCTGAGCCTGCTCTGAAACGGAAGCAGCACAAACACGTCCTGGTGCAGCAGAGGCTGAGCCCAACATGTATGAGTTCTTAGCCTGAGTACGGTGTGGGAACGTGCACTCAGGTTCCCAGCCCCAAATTAGTCCATTTAATGTGAAATATGAATTTGGCATAACTGCTTTGATRATCTTCTTTTACTCTATAGCTAATCATTGCTGTGCTTGCTTCTAATGAGCTCATTATACATAGAGAGCTGGTGTGAAGAAATGCTACATTCCTGTTTTTACAAGGTGCTGCAAGTCCTTAGCTGCCACTGGAGTCAGTAAAACCTTGGATTACTTGCGCTCTAGGATGATCTAGATCCAGATGATCTCCAGAGGTCCCTTCCAACCTTACTGATTCTGTGATTCTATGATACTTCAAATGCATCTTCAGCTCATTACTTCATCTGTCATTATGTACTCGCTCAGCTACACAAAAGTTGTGAAATGTGATGGCAAATATGCAAGAATGTCTAAGAAGAAGAACCCCTCAAAACACCTTAAAATGCTCTTCAAGTGTTTCTGTTGCCTAAACTTTTAGGGAAAAGGTACACTGCAAATACGGACACTAGATGGAGTTACAGTCAGCCTGTCACATTTAAAGTAGTCTTTAGACTGGTTATTGAATAAAGGGATATAAGCTGCACATGTATGACTGAAATCAATGTCTGAAGCAATAAAGTTGCTGCATTTGAAACTATATTAAAAAAGAGAGAGAGAGAGAGAGAGAGGCCACAGAGGCTGTGCTTTCACCCCCTCAAAAGGGCGTAGGCCTGTTGGAGCAGCATGGTTAAGGATACCTGTTTCAATATCTACTACTACATAATGAGGTCTTGTATCAAAGCTATATTACATTTTTTTTTGTGCCCTGTCTTGATGACTGTGTCTACTCTCAGATTAATTAATCAATTCTGAGAAGCCTCTGCATAACTCCAGAATAAGATAAACTCTTCCCTCTGAACTGATAATAAAACGGTTTAGTGCTGCTCTGACTCTGAAATAAGGGGGAAGGGAAGCACTCTGATAGTTAAAAGGAAGACATTTTAATGTGATATCATCTGCATATGTATTGTGTGAGTTTATATATAAATATGCATATAATGCATTATACTCACATGCTAATACTATCCTTACTGCATAAATGGCTATCTTAGAACTCATCAACTAAATGTGTAGGGATAGGAGTGTCTCCCCATGTTTCTCCAAAATAGGGCTAAACAATCTAAAAAATGAYTGTTCCCAAAATTTTGTCCTCATACAGGACTAGAAGAACTAATTAACTGGTGTAGTCCCTGTTCTAAATCCTATTTTATTCAATGACTTCAGATTATGTCTTAACCATGAAGCTTCAGCAGTTGTGCTCTCTAATCTACCCTTTCCTCTATGCCATGCAGTTTTTCTGTCCGAGGCATGACTGGAGCAGGCAGACCAGCTAGCGTTAACGTATAGGTCAGGCACTTGTCTCGGCAGCAGATGATGACAGTGTGAACCTCCCAACTCAGGGGAGCCTTGCCTTGGGACTACATCTTGGAGTTGTAAACTGAACAGTGCTAGGGACTATTCTCATCCCTATGGCTAAACCTTCTTGCCCTCTAAAGTGAAGGGCTGCATCCAAGCTATCTGTTGTCCCTGGCTTATGCTATCTTCCAAATGGTGCCTGGAATACTTTGGAAGAGGACAGGCCAAAAGTGTGCCGGAGAGGGAGCTAGCTACTGAACGGTAGGAGCCGTCACGGCACAGTGCCTGCGGACTGGCACTGCGCGGGGTACTAGAAGGGACATTGCCTGCATCTCCCACTTCCTGGCTTGGTGATCTAAGTGTGTTGATATTCTGTAAAAGCTGGGCATGATAAACTGCTCTTTCCCCAGCATCTAGGTTTTAAAAGAAAACAGGGAGTCTTGCTGTTATGTGAAAGAAAAAAAGATGTTTTGCCTTGAGAGGATTGATACTCTTGGGTGGAGGCTTCAACAGAGCATCCTCGATGTTGGTGCTGGAGCACTGGCTGAGCAGGATGTCAGAAACATCTATTTGATGTTTCTGGAAAGATCCATTCACCTATAGATTTTTGGATTAGCATCAAGGAGACCTATATTCTTGTACGCACTATTAGAGGGGATCTAGGCGTTACTCCACCTGCTCAAACTTGCCTGTCAGCTGCATTTAGTTGCATGCAAACACATACTCAGTCATGTCCTTAGACTGCGCTCTGGAGAAGCTGTGTGGGTGCCTTGGTACAGACTCAAGCTCTACCTGTTTGATGAGACTGGTTCAGTCGTGGGTAGGACAACTGACACTGCTGCTGCCTCCATCAGGAGGTTTTCAGAGCTTGTCCCTTCCTGAACATGACTTCATTCCTGACGTGAATGGTTTGAGTCCAAGCCTACCTCAAGGGTAGCAGCCAGCAAGGTGAAGAGAGAGGGCTGGTGTGTTTCAGCCTGCTCGTCCACTTGCATGGTGCCTTCCAAGGGTCCAGGGCACTTTCCAAAGCAATTGACTGCCTTCTGGGAGTTGCAGAGCCTTAATTGCAGATACCTTGGTCTTTTTTGGATCAAAGTCCTGTGCCTTTCCAACTCCTATCATTCATTGCATCCAGCTCTGCTGCTTAAGGTAGAACTGATTTTTCAAGCAAGTCTAAGGAAGCTCAGGGGGGGTTGAGTGTATTTTGGAATTTCTCAGGCTCTGTTGAAAATCTTGACTGTGACCCAACTGTCCTGAGTAAAAATACTGCTTCCATTGAGGTCTAGAACTTTCAAATGTCCTGACAATGGGATATAAGATATGCTATGTCCATCATCCTACAGTTGAATTCAGTATGGCTTGGCAAAGAGAATAAGGTGAATTTTAGCAAACCTCTTGAAAAACTGTTCCTGGATGTGTATGACTCAAGCACTTTGTATTACTAAATCCAGCATTATGAAGTGAGCATTTATTTTTCTGTCAAGATGGATGAATATTGCCAATTTTTAGAATTTGAACAATTAAGCAAATGACAGTGAATCAAATGCTTGATGTACCACAGCAGTCCATATTCTTACCTCATATGGCTCTAACTGTTCACTTCCAGTAAGTAGCACAAATGTTTAACTTGTACAAGGAATCTTGGTCTCCCTCTCTTCAGAAACTTTCTATGTGTAGAGAGCAAACAGGTTTTTGCCCAGTAATAACATTTATCTAGCCCTGCAGGTAGTTGAAAGAGCAGTGCAGAGAACTAATGATTCTGGTGACTTGCAGTAGAATGGACAGATTCTTCTCTTGGAAGGAAATGGAATATCTGACTGTGTTAAAACAAAATTCTCTTAGGGATATAGTGCTTCAGTATACATTTCCGTTGTAAAACTGCTGTCCTTTCCTATCACCACATTTAGAGCCGTTTGTTCTGTTAAGATTTTTTTCATGTAGACCTAAGAAAATATCCAGTAGGGGAGAGTTGAGGCTGAGACAGAGAAAAACAGTAAGCAACTTTATCAGTGAATGATGCTGTTGGAATTTGATTTTCAGGCCTGAATACTGATCATGGTGATAATCTGTATTAAAATACTCTTTTAAAAGGAAGTGTAGCTTTCAATTTCTTAAACAAGGCAGCATTTTTATGTTTTTAYGTCAGACAAGACTTAACACATTTTGTTCTTTCCTCTGACAGTTTTCAGGTCTTTATATCCTGTCCTTCGTTGTCATCATGGTGGGCTTCATTTTGTATTGCTCCACTCCAACTCGGACTGCAGAACCCACCGCTTTGCCACCGCCTGTCAGCGCTGGCTTGGACAACGCTGCGCTGAAGATTGAGGAAAACGACAGTGGAGCTCCTGCTGGAACAGTACAGTTCGCAAGAGAAGAAACTGTGGTGGTCAGCACCAATTAAAAGAAATGGCAACATTTCAAAATAGGGCTTCTTTACTGCCAAAATTCCTCTCAAGTATTAATCTGGAGAATTGTTCTGTTGCCAGGATGCTGCACTGATTTTAATGCACTAGATAGACTTCTAAGGCCAGATCCTCAGCCCATGAAATTATTGATTTACCCTTGCAGAAAATCTGGCCCTTAGAAGAAGACAGAATGGTATTTATGTTGAGTCTCTGGGAAGCAAGAGACTGTTATTTTTAAATGTTTGATTAACTTAACAGCAAATGTTTCAGGGAAAACTAARCCAAAGCAAGCTCTCAGGTCACTAGCTGGAGCAAATACCTTTTATATTAYATTAGGGACCTAAATCTGTAAGATGCTGTCTGGGAGCTCCGTGGCTGCCACACGCTAGTGCTGGGAAGCCCCTCAGGTTCTCACTAGAGCTGGTCTGCAAGCTGTCACATCCATACACCTTCCTTTGTTGATGGACTTTATTCCTCAGCTGGAGGCATTTGCTTCTTWCATTCCACTCCGATGATCATCTATTCCGATTGCTGCAGTTGCTGCAGCTGGGGCTGCTACAGAGAACAAGTATTTTATTTTCAGTTTTGCTAGTAATGGAAGTTTGAATATGTTTTCATAATCTCTACTTTTTATCTCAGTAGCCTGTTGTTTGGTGCATCCCCACTAGGTGGAGGAGACAGTCAAGCCACTCCTCTGTCGAATAAGAATTGAATATATTTTTTTCTGGACGAGACAGCAAGAGGGTTTGAACTGATGTTAATTTCTTATTGAAATTTTCCTGAAATGGGACACATTTCTGCAGAAAGATTCTAATACAATTGGCATTTCTTTAAAAAAAGTCKTAGCCAATAATGGCAATCTCCAAAATGTTAACTGTTTTCACTAGATTAATTGGCAGTTTTCCTTCCCTCTCTCTTTCATACTTATAGTAAGTGATTAAAATTGATGTGCCTGCAGTTTTGAGATCAGTAAAACCATTCTTGKTTTTTTTTTCCTAGCGCAAGCCTTCATATTTCAGTTGTATGAAGTGACACTGAATAAAATTTTCAATAGCTAAAGAGTTGGCTCTTTGTTTATTTTTAAGCTAGAATTTCTTTTATTACTCAAAGTTATGTTTATGAATTTTACTGACCAAATGATTCCTTTAATCACTGAATTTCACCCTAAGGAGTAAACCTGACACTTTCTGAAGATACTGGTGATCATAAAACAAAGACTAGTTTTGTGTACTTTCATTGTAAGTTATTAAACCCAAAGGATTAGGTGAAAATCTTACCTGATATTATTTAGAGATAGCAAAATAAATATTCAGCAGATGCTAAAGCAGCTTACATTGTCTTTTCACTGAGCAGTTCATGCCCAGAAGAGTAAAGAAGTGCTGATGTACTTGGGTCCAGTTATCTTCTGCTTTACTATTTGATTTAAATTCAGGACATAGGTTGAGACACTTAAATTGGGACATCTATAGACATTTATACAGCTAAAGCTAAACAGAGAACTGGGGACCAGGTGGATAAGGAAGGTCATCTTAGATGGCACTGGGCATCTGGGTTCCCCATCTCTACAAGGAGCTTAGGCACCCAGGTCATAATAACATTATTTAGCTACCTAATTTTAAGTGCCTACAACCTGGAGCTAAATCCGATCCGGTATTACCTATGTCATTACTTACTGTAGTGTGTAAAGTGCAGTATTAAAGCAAACAGCAGCCAAATGAGGGTCTGTGGGTGAATGGTCCTGAGCACTGAACCTATTGACACAGTGTGGGATTCAGTTCCTAAATTTAGCTAATTACTTATTTTGTGTAAAAGACTTGTTGAGGTCCTGCCTAAAGTGCCTCTTCTCTGTGGGGTATGATTCAGTTGTCTAAGTAGAGATGTTCAGTATCGATGGAGACACTTTGTGGATTCTGTGGTGTATGTAGGGCAGAAATGGCCCAGGATCTTAAGGAGACCTGTGAGCTGGAGCAGTATGGAGAAGCCGGGTGAGACACCCAGAGACATCTGAAACAGCTTCATCTGCCTGCGGTTAAGTCACTGAGTCACTTCCCTAATGACTGTGAGGGGCCATTTATGATTACTTTAGACGCTTAACCTTTACCCATCTAAAATGAAATGAATCCGCATGAAACTTGCGGCCCAACCTGAAGCATTTACTTCGTTTGATCGCAGGGTGGCATTTCAGTATCTCTGTGGCGTCTGCCAACGCAGCTGCGTGTAGCGGGAGGGGAGGGATGTGCTTCAGCGTGCCTGCCCGGCCGGGTCCCAGGTGCAGCGGGACAGGAGCAGGGCCCTGCGCACGGACTGCGGCTTCACGGAGGGTCGCGCAAGGAGAAGGCGCAGGGCTGCGGTCGAGGCGCTCTCGACAGTGCTGTCGAAGACGCCCTTCGCTGTGTGGAGAGGAGGTGACAGCACCATCTTGGCAAATGGAAAAAGTAAAACGCAGCATCCCTGCAGGTATTTCCCACTGAAAGAGAAGTAGGAGGAAATTTTTTTGCTGTGTGCCAAAAAAAAAGGGGGCTAAAAGGGGACCGTGGCTGGGTCCCATTTTTTGCAAAATTGTGGCTCGGGTTACTCTTGCTAACTAATCTATTAAAATGGCAGAGCACATATTGGAAAAAATAAGGAAAATTTATGAGCTTTATGTTCCAAAACATTAAAGTACACCTGTTGAAGTGTTAATCTACTGTATTGCTTTTACTGGGAAATAATTTTGTTAAARTAGATAACCACTAGCTGTTGCATATTTGGGGCAGAAAATGCTACAGCTGCCCATGCTTGGGGAATGGTAGTTATCCCACCTGATGAAACTGAATTAAAGTGAGGATTAAATCTTAATTGCATATTAAGAAATAGTGTATCCTTGACAAAAGTGTCTTCTGAGAATTTACAGGTRTATTAATTAGGGGTTAATTTTTTAAGAGATCATTAAAGAAAATGCGATACTCCCATTCATATCTGTCTGCTGTAGAGGATTATTGCACAAATGCTTCACCAAGGGTCTTGGGTTGTTTAAATCCATCAGCACCATGTGCTTAAGCTGAATTTGAAAAACATCATCATCACAGCAGAATCAAGGAGGATGTGCAAACACTTGATTATTGGAGATTAGATTATTTTAAATTCATACTGCAAACATGAAAATGTTTTAATTCGATGATTATCCCATACTGTCACTACTATAGGACAAAGATAATGCTGATGAGATTAAACTTGGTAGTATTTTAAACTTGGTATTATTTCCAAGTTTGTATTCATTTTAATTTTAATTTTGATACTCTGTCCTCTCCCATGTATAGTGCTCCATTTGGGAGATATTATTTTATTTTATCTAAATTACTGGTATAATTAGTGGTAACATAGTGTAGGTCTTGTCTGAAAGTACAYAGATGCATGTATTGACTCAGACTTTGGCTGGTCTTCAAAGTGTAGTACCAGCTTATGGAGTGGTGTGGAGGTATAAGCAGTAGCTAACCTTATGTTACACAGAAACCACAGAAATTAAACTTGTGTGAAACACATGAAATTACAAACACAGTTCATCAACTATGGATTTCTTGTTCCAAGGATTTTAAAATACGAATGTAAGAGCAGATCACAAYCTGATTCAGATGACCGGGGCCGCTTAGTTCCTTGACTGGTTGTATTCTGAATTGAGAGCTTCCAAACTCTGTCAGTCGCCTCTTCAGTGTCTTGTGCCTCTTTGGACTGCTAGCTTGTTTGCAGTTCATAAAAAGATCAAAGCATTTGCCACTCGCACTGCTCACATACCAGTGAGTTAAGTGGCACCTTCCAGCCTCCTTGTCTGCTTCATTCCTGCCCCGGTTTGAGGTGTGTTGTGATGGCATGGGAGTGCGCCCTAATCTTTCACGTGCTCTTCCTCCTTTCTCCCAGGACGTAGTAAGATGATGCTCATTTATAAAATGTGGAAGACCCAGTCCCCCATAATGATTAGGGTTAGCCTTTAGGCGACCTTTAAACCTGGGTTCGCTCTCCGGCTGTTTCACAGATATTGGCTGGGAGTTCATTTCATGTGGCTCATGGCCAGGCAATTTTCTTGCCATGCTGTTAGCAGCTGGCACTGGGATGTGTATTAATGCCATGAAGAATGTCTGGGAAGTCTTTTATGCTCTCAGCAAGAAAAGATCGATTACTTTTTTTACTCATTTTGCCAATGACTCCAGGTTGGTGATGTCCCCATCCTGCAAGACTCTCCTCTCTCTTCTTTAAGTCTGCTGAGAGCATAAGCCCTTCTCATAGGAGGGTGGCCGACCCCAACCCTTCTCCCCTCTTCATTTCCACTCCTTTTTTCACCCTTGCTTCCCTCTCCTTTCCCCAGGTAGGAGCTACCTGGGTGAAAAAGAGCCACAACAGAGGGGCTTTGTTTCACAAACTGGARCCACAATGTGGTTTGAGTTGGCCGGGGCGAGAAAGTGTGCTGCAGATGGGGAAGGTGGATCCCATACTGTAGCGTGTGTGACACTCCCTCAAGCCTAGCCTTGCACGCTRTAGGGAAATGGAGATTTCCCAAGACAAATAAAATGATTAAGTTTGCTCCATTTCCCATGGGAAGTCCATGACAGAGCAGGTGCTTGAACCCACCCTTGTAACGCTCGAAGCACCAGCTGTTCTTCCCTCTTAGCCTGCTCCCACAGCCGAAGGGGATAAATATGCCATACATATTCATTGCCTGTCCCACAGATTAAAAGCAAGTAGGTATAGATTCTTTAAGAAATATGCATCGCTTCAGAGCACAAGTAACACACATTTATTGCTCCCGAGGAAAGAAATATTCAGTTAATGAATTACATATGCCAGCTCATCCAGTACCTCTGAGAGAAGGTGTGTGGAAGATTCTYTAACATGTCTCTTTTTAGCATTGGAGTTAACTCAAAAAATAATCCAGCTGTCACATGCATTAGATCCAAGTATCCAAATAAAAATGTGTGACATCCTGCCTCCCTCCAAGGTTTAATTAGAAGGATATCAGAAAATTATCTGGCATCAGAATGTCATGATGTGTTTGAAAAAGAAAAAATTAGTGGAGCAGTAATTGAGTGGTGACATTATCTGCTGTAGAGTTTGACAAAGAAGCTATGCTGTTGGACATGAGATATTTTAAGATTTTTGACCTTTATTCATAAGTCTAACATACTCAGTTCTATATGATGTGATGTCTGGGACAAGCAYATCAGTTCTTGTCAGCACCATTCATATATTACGTATTGTTGGATGTTTCATGGAGTTGAAAACACCTGTCTTGTAAAAATTTAAATCAACTTAAGAAGTTTGATAGAGAAAAGCTGCACCAAGCTCTGTGATCGATTATAAACAATTTGGAGCAAGCTGACACAGATTCCTAAAAATGTAAAATGAAAAATCCTTGTGACAACTTAAGCACTTGAGCTGAAGAGAAGCTGACGAGCTGTGATGTCATAACCTTTTAACTTTATTATTTTTTCCTTCTATTGGAGATGTACCTAAAACTACATTCATYCAGCAAACTGCATCCGAGGTGTTGAGATCTCACCCTTCTGGGCTTCCTGTACAGTCCTTGGAGGACCTGGAAAARCAATTCAGCTCTCCTTTGGAAATGCCAATATCTCTTTACTGAGTTTTCTTATTTTGTGAATTTTAGTTTTAGGTGGAATCAGCCCAGGTCTAGTGGGTCCAGCCAAGCTCACCGGGCCATTCTTACAGGCACTAGTGTCTGTAGTAATGGGCTTTTCAAGTCTGAAGATTACAGTTTAGGAGAGAGATGAAAGAGGCACAGAGAGATTTATCCTACAAGAGCATAAAGACTATGAGTTATAGATTTTGCAGAGAAGAGCCAGAAGGAAAGGTCTGATTTCTTGTGTAACACGTGTCAAAGTATTGTACCCAACTGGTCTAAATCAAATCTGTAGATTTTGGTTAAATAGTAGCATCTTTTAAAAAGTTTGATATTAAATTCCTAAAATGATATCAAATTAATGTGTTTTGGAAGTAAGAGAACCATTTTTTTTCATGAGCTGGCTCCTGCTCACAGAAAGAGATAAGACCAAATGCTGTAATTCTCAGAGTGCCCTTGGATTAAACAGCCTCCAAGAGCAGGTTCCCATGCCCTTTGAGACTGATGTATTTTTGTTAAGTTACCAGCTGGGAACGGTTGTGATATTTTCATCTGAAATGAGTGGCCTGGGGTCAGTATTACTGAACACAAGCCCATGACATCACTTAATTTAAAATAAACTTTATTTTACTAGCTTGTCTCCAGGCTGGTAGTGCCATGACTGATGCCCATTGGTTGGGATTTTTCCRTAGCTGTTTCACTGCCTCAGAAAAAACTTTTGAAATAATAGATRCACTAAGCTTCTCTCAGAAGCTTAAAAAGCTGGATATAGCTAGCTGAAAAAGATGTAACAAAAGCGTATTTTGTTCTTATATATCAGCATCAGAGTGTTCAAATATCTGAGAGAGCAATGACTATTGAAATTACATTACAGGCAACTTCCAAAGAAGGCACACTTTGCTAAAAAAAGCATGAACGTATATTATTATTGTACAAAATGAAGTTTTTATGTTTATTTAAGAAAGTTAATATGTTTTTTTTTAGAAATACCAAAGCTTATTTTGCATCTAAGAAGACTGGAAACAGTGCAATAACTCCAGAGTAAGAGGTCATTAGAAATTTGTATAAATAGTAGCTAGTAAAAGCCATTGCAGTTTTTAAGGAATATTCTTGATACTGTAACAGTCAGGGGCTATGTTGTTGCTCTTCAGCTCCATCTATTGAGACTGTATCTAACTATTATATCTAGAACAGAACATTCTGTTAAACAAAAGTGCACATTCCAAAACACAAAAGTTTAATTCAGCAGATGCATGACCAAGGTAATAGTATGAAACAGGATGAATTTGGCAGGAAGAGGACTACACAGGAGTATGGATGCTTTTCAGTGGGGCAGAAGACGATGGTTTTACTTTAACTGATTGTTATTATTTTTTAATAAACCAGATATCTCACCCAYACACTGACATTTGTAACAAAGTCGGGAACATTTTAGATTTTAGCCTCAAACTCTTGAGCCATTAAAAAAACCTTGTAATCGGAAAATTAGGCCAAAAATGTAAGTGAATAAAATTCAAAGTAATTGAAAAGCTTGCTCAGAGTGGAAAGAGACAAACAGCTTTAAAAAGCCACTGCTTCTTGTCCTAATGATTATATCTGTATGTGCATAATATTTGTGCCCTAGAAAAATCAGTGAGTACTTATAAAGCAGACAGGTGCAGAATGATTCTGGTATTCCTGCTTTGCCCTGTTGTTCACAGCTGAGCTCCTTCAGATTAGTTGCAAGGAGACTGTGATGCCATGTGAAGCTAAAAATCTGTAATTTGTCTTCTTCTGCCATTAGCATAAGTGCCTTTTGGACTTTCCCGAAGAAATTATTTTCATTTAGTAAAGTTTATACCTTTCATGTGTTAAAAAACCCTAAATCCTACTGGGTAACCCTATCTCTTGTAACATCTGCAAATTAATTTGTTTCTTGAGAGCAAGAGTGATTTATAACTCACAGCAAAACTAAAGTAGCGTGACTAAATTAAGGGGAGCGGTCAGGCAGTTGGAATACAATTATAGCACAAATGCACATCCTGGGCTAATGCAATACTCAGGTCATGGCTTTAGYCGAACAGGAATCAGCAAGCACAAGGTTCTGATTCCTGTCTACCTACAGCGTTAGTCTAGTTGTGGCTAACGTGGAAAATGTCTGCGTTATCTCAGTACGATCAGAAGGCTGCCGACGGATTTTGGGCGTGCAGACGGGAGATGCCATCTTATCTCTGACTTGCATCAAGTTGGGAATGGTGGCACACGCCGTGCTCCGTCAGCGGCGCTTCGCATTTGTTCTGCTTGTTTTCCTTAGTCTGAATGAGTCACTCGGTAGGAAATGAGCGGTTGTTCTTATGAACGGTTGTTCTTTTTGCAYGGAAACGTGCAGAGGCCTCTTCCCCGAGGCGCGGCAGGGCAGGCACTGCCGCTGCTCGGGCCGGTGGCTCTTGCCAGGTGTCCAGGGGATCCCCTCCTCTGGTGGCGCTCCCGGGACTGCTGTGCTCTGCGTCCCTTTCCCACTCTCCTGTCCCCGTGGGCATGCTCTGGGCTGGGGTGATTTTCTTGGGATCCAGTTTCCAGCTGGGTGTTATCTGCAGAAGGCAAGGGTCCCTTGGGCTCAGCAAGGGGCTTCGCTGCAGGGCTGGGTGGTCGTCCAGCACGGCCTTCCCTCCAAATTAGTCTGCTAATGAGACTAGCCCAGAGCGGTCTTCACTGCACAATTTAATCTGCAGCTGGCCTCAGTTGCTGGGGCCCACTGTGAATCTTGTCAGATTCTTCTGTGTTTCAGATCTGCAGATCTTGTGTTTCATTGGGAGGGATCTGCAGCAAGAGGAGGAGGAAGGAGGGTCAAGCACACTTCAGGACATTGAAACACCTAAGCTCTCTGTCCCAGCAGGACCTCATGCGCATGTCAGATGCTCTRCTGCCTGTAAAGCTTGCAGAGTTGCTTTTGTCTAAGAGACATCAGCTTGGGGGATAAAACACTGTAGAGACGCTCTCACCAAACCTGATCAATGGTAAAAGCTTATGGCTGCATCTTTCCTGGTAAATAAAATAGACTGGATTCTGTCCTCTAGGCCGAATGGCACAATAGGACTCATATCCACATAGCTAAGGAGTTTTATGCCCAGCAAGGTGCCTGCTCTGAAACTACTGGTAGGGAACTGTCCCAGGCAGTATTTGGGAGAGTGCTCCTTGGTCTGAGCCAAACTAGCACCAGGAACGAAGCTAACAATCTAGCAGTGCGCCTGRCTGCAGGACCCTGCTCAAGTTTGTGCCTTGGCCTTATTTAGTTTTCTAGTGCAGATGTTTCCTGCAGGTTCAGCCACAGTTGGGGTTTTGCTTCTGCAAAGAGGGAGGGAATCCCAAGGTCCTAGCAACCACTATGCAGAGGGCTCTGCCAAACACAGGAGAAACACCAAATTTAACTTCCACCRTGTATTTGCTTGTTTTTCTGTTCCKCTTGGTATGAATAMATTTCTCTGTTTTTCTTGCAAAGTGCAAGAAAATCAATCAGCTTCTTCAGCAGATTGGTCTAGCAGAAAGGAGAAGGAAACAGAAACATCTCCATCAAGGTATGTTTCCTCAGACAAAGCCTTGCCATGGCTGTTTTCCTGAGGAACTGTGRAAAAGTCATGTGATTTGGCTTGTGCTCAGGTTCTGGTTTCTAAGAACAGCACAGCATGAAAGGAAGCGCTGTAT
This sequence comes from Rhea americana, assembly GCF_003343005.1. Taxonomy (NCBI): domain Eukaryota; kingdom Metazoa; phylum Chordata; class Aves; order Rheiformes; family Rheidae; genus Rhea; species Rhea americana. Next base: position 5,466,227 of record NW_028186412.1, on the reverse strand, counting down.
AAATGGAGTCCTTCCAAATTCAGKGTGATGGGGGGTGGCACAGCAAAGTGGCCTAGCATTTGCTTTAACATCAACCAAAGCTTGAGAAGTGCAGTTCTGTAAACTGGTATTGCAGTAGTTAGAAGAGATTCAGCTGGACAGTCCTACAGATCCTGTGGTCCTAGTACGGCTAACTGCATCTGCCCTGAGAAGTGCTCCTGGCCCCTGTGTCCATGCTGCTCAGGGCTCATGGTGCCTACAGCAGACTGGCTGCCCTCCCTTGGTCTCGTACCTGGTCCTGTTATTGCCTGAGYTTTTTATGGAATTCCCTGGTAGCTTTAAGACTTTAATTATTAATGGTCTTTTCTTTAGATTAGAGAGTCTGAAAAAGGCTAAGTTGTAGTCCACCCAAAAGGTGATTTTATATGCCAAAACTAAGCATGCATTCTACGGGCCCTGGTGTGTAAAATGAGGGTCTGTCTGATGGGACAAAGTCTTCTAGGATAGTTCTGAGAGCCTGCTGAGGGCAGCAGGATCCCAGCCTGGTCCAGGCTTGTCCACACTGCCTATGTGGAGTGACCCTTCCCAGGAACCATGTTCCAGTTTTGTTTCTGAGCAGGATAATTGATTCACTCCAAAGAGACAATCTAGGAATGAAATAACATTTTATCAGGACARCAGGACCAAGAAGTCAATGAGGGAACTAAAATATTCAAAACTAGTTGGCTGCATTTATACTAGTAAGTAAAATGGGTCATTGACTGGCCTTCAAGGCAGGTGGCATGACACAGATCGTGTCCCTGCAGCTAAACTCCCTTCCTTCCTTAAAAGAGAGGGCTCGTGTACCCTGCCCTCCAGAAGGAGCTGCTGGTCTGTGCCATTCTCAGATCTGTCTGTGCCCAGGATCTGCCAGCCTTTTTTATTTTTCTGTGTTTCATCCAGAGAAACCTGTATTAGAAGGTAGCTGCACCATAGGGAGGACTCAGTAGTGCATCCTCTTTCCTGCATCTGGATGTGTAGCACAATCCTGTTGTGATACCATTTCAGGAGAAGACCTGGATGAATGCACCAATCCCATCCCATTCACAATCTGGATCCCTTTTTAATGTCCTTCTCTCCTCGCTGCACTGTGGTTTCTGCAGTGAATCATCTGCGTGCCAGGAATCTGCACATATTTCATCCAGGAACAAACAGTGACAAGCTTCAGTGCAAACTGAATTAATACTAGTGTGATGACAGTCTCTTAAATGTCAAGCCCATGTGTATGCCTGGGTGCTGCTTTCTTCCACTGAGGTCTATTTTTGTTGGAGGACACACAGCAAATTTGCAGAGCACACACTCTTCATCCATTAATGCTGCTCTGTGAATTCTGTGTTGTACACCATGGCGCACTGCAGTATTTTGTATGAGGAGGAGCTGTGTCAACCTGAGGAACTAACGAGTCATATTGAAGTCTCTAGTGAGCTATTATGACTATTACTAATACAATATTTTTGTAGCAAAAGGTTGTATCAAACACCCATCTGGCTTTTCAGTAGAGGTTTTCAGAGCTGCTTGTAACTTGAGGGTGTCCACTGTCTCCCATCTACTCTTTCTTCACAATCTTTATGATAACATTTGAATGACTGTGGGGAAAAAAAGATAGTGCATCAAGAGAAGGGAACGATTCATCCAAAATGAAAGATGTTTCAAAAGACAAATGTCCCAACCRAGGCAGTTAACTCTAAGGCTTTGTTACTAGGGTTATGGTCTACCGAGAGGCAGCAACATTTTTACAAAGAAAAGGACCTTTCATCTCAGTACTGAAAGAAGAGAATTTGAAGAACCTCTGCTGTTTCTTTCTGTGAATGAGTAGATCAACYTTCTAGTAGTATTGTAAGGCTGCTTGTAGAAAGAATTGAGAGTCACATTTGTAGCAAGCTGAATTAAAATTGTTTTAAAGTATTTTGCATTTTGCTTTTTAATTAGCTAGTAGTGTTATGAAGTTTTCCACAGAGACTGTTTTGATTTGTTCCTTGTCATTTGATTGTCATTCAGTTAATATAAGTGATCAATATGCCCCAGAATTTTCCTTAAAATGATCAAATATTTAGCTTTGATTATAATAAGGGGATACAGCATGTTAATTTACTCATTATTGGATCAACCTGTAACATCAAGTAAGAGTTCGAAGTCTCAAGGAAGTGAAGCCTGACTCAAGGAAGAGTTGGAGCTTGCAACCACATCTTGCAGATAAAGCTGATAGATCCATGTCCTTCAGGTATTGACATGTACCTAACCTAAGACTGATCATGGTCTTGAAGCTCAGTGCAAGGTAGCTGCTGCTTTGTGACTAAATCCTTCACACCCTTCCCTTAAAAAAAAAGAGAAGAGAGAGAAGCAGATGATAGTTGCCAATCTAATATCTCCCAGTGAAGGATTGTCCTATGGATACTTCTGTTGGGTGAACTTTGGTCATGTTCCTGGTCATACTGACTACTGTTGGCTGAAATGGAAATGAAGAATTTGTACGTGTTAGTTTCTGCTCACTTCAGTTGGCATTAGCAAGGTTAGTCCTGCCTGATTATAGAAATCTCCTGGGCAAGCAGGTAGGAGCCTCTGCAGTGCCTGTTGGCAACACAGTCTGCGGCTGAGACACAGCACCAGCAGCCTTGGTGGTCCTGGGTCCAGGCTTGGTTCCTATCACCAGCATGCTGCCTGCCTGCCTGCCCTCCTTGGCTGCTGAGGGCCTGAGCGCAGGYTGGTGGTGAGGACAGTATGGTGTAAGTGGGCAGTTAGGTCTCCTGAGCAATAGCTAATCAAGCCAGTTTTGGATATGTGCTCTGCACAGAGAGACCTGAAGGCTCATTAACATCATGTCATTAATGAGGTCTGTTGAGAACCTGGCCATCTTGTTGTTGAAATGCAATCCTGCTTGTTTCAGGAATGGGACAAGCTGATTAAAAAAGAAGCCGTCTTAAATATAAAGGACAAACACTCCTGTGTGTGCTCTGACACTTGTAATAAACAGAGAGCACAACTGCATTTGTGCAAGCTCATGAGTTTCTAATCTGTCCTGTTAGTGGCAACCTTTGATCTGGAACAACATCAAGATGTAGAGGAACTGTCTCCCTCTGGGGCTTCTCCCCATCCAGTTAGGCTTCCACATGCTGTGATCTCTATTTCAATAGTAAGCTGATCTGTCAGGGCATTCAGTCAGAAATTAATTAGTGTGAGCATAATATGAATACATACAGTGCTGAGTTTTTATTCTAATAAATTAGTTAATAATTTCACTTTCAAACAAATTTCAAGCRAAGAGGGAAGTAGTGCAATTTCTGATGCTTTGATCATGCAATGACATTTTGATGCTAAGTTGATAAAATAATCTAGACTAATGGTTTTATATAAAAGTAATTTGAAAGTACTTTGGTAGTTTTGAAAGTGTCCTTTTTAGGAGGTGGACAAACAGTTCAAGAAAAATCTATGCTCCATCTAGAAGTGGCAATCTGTCATTTTCACAGTGTTGGCTTTGTGGCGTTAGCACAAAATAAAGTAGATGCTGGCTTGGGCTTATGTCATCCAGGGTCTGTGGTACTTAAAGAGTGCCAGACCCTGGAGAGATGTGAGCCCCTATGTGCTGTACGAGGAAGGAAGGAAGTTGTGTGCTTTCTTCTTTATACTGGTAAATGAACCAAGCTACCAAGCAGTTTATGCTTGGATTAATCTGTTCAGGYTCTGCCATGAGTAGAGGCTGCTGAGGAATTTCACTGATGTAGGAAGAACAATGATTCGGTGAAGAATGAGGGAAAATGTTCCTGACCTCTCCTGGTCTCTCTCATTCCCAGCCCTGACAAGCCCAGCAATAGCTGGGCAGGGCTGAATGCAGCAAGTGCTCTTGTGCCCACAACAGTGTGGGWGCTGCTGCCACCCTGGGAGTTGCTCTGCCACTCAGGCGAGTGACAGAGGTGGGAGACAGAGGACAAGGACTAGAAGTGGCTGTTAGGYGCCTAAAAGGAATATAGGCCAGGCTCAAGGCAATAAAATATTTCAGTAGGCTGCTGCTGATATGGGATGTGAGAATACAGGAGCAACCTTTCCACGGCAAAATCTGCTAGCTTTCTCATCCCAGTGCTTACATTTCAGATGTTACTGTGGAAATATCAGGAATTTACAGATTCAAGCCAAAACGGGGAACAACACTCTTCCCAAGAGGCAGAGGGATAGTGGACATCCTGTAGAAGGAGTTTTCTTTGAGAAATACTGTTTTCTGCTTTTTGTTGGTGCTATTTACTCTGATCCCCTCTAGCATAGTGTTCCTTGCTCTGTTATTCCTGCTYAGTCAATGTGAAGCATGCTCCAGCAAATCACACTGCTGCTCTAAGGTCTAGCAAYCTTTCAGTCTTATCTACTTACTATTTTTATTAATTTTTCCTTAAAATGTATATAGACTTTATCTACAGAACACAGTGCTTCACCATCTGCCAGTGACATTCAACATTATTTTTATTTTGAAATGACCTAAATGAATGTAGGTCATGTTGCAATGACAGTTGTGCAGCCAAACATTGCTCTAGGTGTCTGACAAGGAAGTCACTGGAGTTAATCGAAATGCTTCCTTCCGATTTTGAAACGGGGACATGTTCCTTGGAGGGAATAATGAGCTTGACCGTTTACACTAGTATTTATGTGTACCAGTTTAACATAAACACTAGCACACATAAGCTCCARAATACCAAAGCCCTGCATTTATGTTCAGTGCTGGAATCTGTTCTCAGCAGATAATAACACAAACAATAGACTCCTGCATTTGSTACACCGTATTAGCAGTGCTCATCTGCAGGTAGATAGCAGTGACAGGAGGCAATTTAATTTTGACATTTTGTAAATGGCTATTTTACTGTGTTGGCACAAAGGCAGCGATGTGGGGGGTGGTTTTCCACATTTAGGACTCTATTTATAAGCTAGCAGTTGCCAGCCTTTTTATCCCTAAGGCAGATATTCTTATTTTGTACATYTTAATTTTCTCAGTTTCTTTTAATATTAATCTTCCTTTTCTGGAATGAAATCCCTAATGTTCACTGCAAGCTGCTGAGACACTTGCTGTTACTGGGCTGCTATCGAGAAACAGTGCAGAAATATCAGCAATGGATCAGTCTGGACCTGTTCAGAGCAGAGAGTGTATGACTCACAGCAAAACTTGCTCTTGATCAAGTAGGATCATCCTTAGAAGAGTGGATTTTGACAAGTATTTGACTATAAAGCCGACATGAGAGGTAYGGCATTTCTGCCCTCTGCTTGGTGGAAGGTTGGGACAAGAACACTCCAGGTTCCTCTCAGCCCCCTGTCATCAGTTAACTGGAAATCYTGAATGTTTCCACACAGAAAAATAATTAGAAAAGCTTTGTCGCATTCCTCTAAGTTGACACACATGGTTCTACTTACCTACAACACRGTAATTGGCTCCAGAAATTGGGATAGTACTCATTTGTTAAATGCCATCAGCCTTGACACTGATGAGCTCTTCCTAAAAAGAAGGGAAATATAATAAGGAAMGTGGTCTCTGATTTCCCAGCACTGGCGTGCCTTGAACAACTGCTTTTTGTACTTRTTAGTTTGGAAATAATGTCACCATAACCAAACAGCAGAGAGAAAAAGTCTTCCACAATGTTGGGAAACTATGCAGCAAATCTGTGATGTAGATGACATTTGCTTCAGGACATCCTCCCCATCTAGAGCAGCATATTTCTGGTGGTGACCTGATGGAGTCAGAATTCTGTCATTTGTAAGTGGCTAACATGAGCTGGTCAAACACCAACCAGATTTGTTTGCAGTGGCTTTACTGTGCTCCGTTTTGATCTTTAGATCTCCTTAGGAGCACTACCTCAGAGACAGCACGCTTCAGTTAGAAGTCCCTATCTGGAGAAATATTTTCAACTGCAATGCTGTTAGATGATTTTCAAAGCCTTTTTTCATCAGAAATAAGATCTATACTTGCCTACAGTCAACATCTTTGAAACACTATAAGCAAATCAGAAGCCATCAACAAACTGCATTAATATTTTAAAAAGATATTTAATTATTGATGGTGATGCTTCAGCATATTCTTTATATAAGACTTCACCATAAAGGAGTTGCCTTGAGGTACATTTCTCATTGAGCAGTACTGTGCCACTGGGAACAGTTTATAGGGCTTTTATTTATTAGAGAACATCAGCAATATTTAGTTAACTTAGAAGAAGTGTATTAAAGGCACTTTACACTTTTACACTTTTACTGGGGTTATGATACTGTTTGGTTGCTGTTTATTTTTGCAGAAGTCAGCCCAGGCTTATTAGGTTATTGCCTACAATAAGGAAATAATTGAGGTGCATTAAGGTGCTTAAAAAGCATGGAAAAGAGTTGCTTTACTACAACTTCTCAGATAACATAATGAAATTGCCCAGAGAAATCCTATGGTCTTGGTGGCCTTGCCCACAGCTGGGACCCCAGAGGTGGAAACTCTAGAGACTGGAGAACCCAGGAGACTCAGCACTGCCACAGTGCTGTTGGGTGGCCTGAGAGAGTCATTTGAGCTTCAACCCAAGTTTTCTCAGGTATGAAAGGGGATAGGAAGCTTTCTATGTAAATGCTGCTGGAGTTACAGATGAAAAGCAGCTTTTGAGTGATCTGGTCCTAAACAATTTCAAAGGCCTGTGAGTTATAGATGTGTTAGAGAGAAATGGAGTTAATTTTTACAAGTTAATTTTTTTAGTCAGACAGGTATATCATTTCCTTCATGGTGAATGACATTTCCTTCCTGATGTGCATTCCAGGACCCTGTGATCTGCAACATCGATTTCATGTTGTAGCACCAACTACAGAATTACATCTTGCCCTACCAGAATAGGGGGTAATGTTTCAGTTTGCACTGTGTACTGCTGGAAATGGCATTGGAGAGTCAATGACACAGACCTGAACTTGATCTGCCCTTGTTCATCTGCCCTAGATTTAAGCTGGAATGAGATCCAGTGCAGCTGGCGTGTGAAAACTGGGGAATGTAGTAATATATCAGTGCTAATACAGATGCACAAGAGGAAAGAGCAGTCTTCTTAGAAATACCCTTCTTGCCGTCAGCATCTCCATCTGGTACCCTGCCATACCAGGCTAATTTCACATCYTCTGCAAAAGGATCTTAGCCTTTCCTGCACTTCACAGCATCACGTTCAAGCGTAATTCTACAGAATATCAATGAACTTTCCCAGAATCTCTGATTTACCAAGACTGCAGATACTAAATGCGCATTGATGTATTGGCAGACCATTGCTAAACCTGAAAGTGGTCTCCTGCATGGTCTTGGTGCCCTTCACTTGCTGCAGAAGTGTACAGATGTGTCATCTCTTGATGGCACATGGGTCACTATGTGAAAAGGTTGGTGTACTCAGTCCTGTTGTCAGGGAAAACATCAAAAATACCAGCATAACTGGGATAAAATGGCAGATTCAGAGGCAATTTTCTTGTAGATTTACCATTATAGATWATGTATGGAAAAAACATTAAAAATAGCTAGTGCTGTACCCTTGTACAGTAGTTGAACTAGGGGGAGTGAATTTCACAACTTCTACTGGGAGTTCATCTTTTCTTTGACTAGTGCTAGTCTACACCTCCTGGGCAGCACTTTTATCTTTGACTCAAAGGACGCTTCTGAAGAAATTTCCTTCCCCAGCTATTTTAAAACTTGAGTGTGTCTCATAATCTAAGACATTTCAAAGGGGAAAAAAGAGACTCTGGACCTACTTGCAAGGATGTTATCACATTATCTCTGAAAAAAAATCAGCTTTTTCCCTGTATGTGAAACAGAAACAAAAAAGCACTGAAGGAAAGAGAAGAAAACCCATTACTTACTAAACTTCCRTGTTTCAAAAACACAGGAACCATGTCAGTGTTCTTGGAAAACTAAATGTCATTTAGGGATAAGTTTTTTAGTATTTAGAGACAAATTTATATATGTTATTAATTCTTATGATTTTATCAGGCACCTTGGGATGTCCTGGAGACCTGAGATAAGGTAAGAGTCTTGTCTTTTATAAAAAGCAAATTTCTTGCCCTTATAATTGGAGAGGAAATGTGATCCAAAGGAATAGTAATGACTGACGTCAAAAGAGTCCCATATTTACCGTTATTTAAAGAAAACTATTTGTTTGGATTTTGGGGAATCTGACTCATAATTTTAAATATTTGAGGCTGGCWATAGAAACAAAACTCCCCTTTTCTCTTCTTAGAGCTTTGACAAGCTTTCCTCAAAACATCAAGTTTCTGACAACACTTAGGGACTTGAATTTTCCCTATATGTGCATGAATTCACAGCTTTGACCTTTGGTATTTTGAAACCAGAACAGGAGGAAAATTTAAACCATGCTCCGAATCGAATCATATGCTGCTATAACTTGCTTGAAGACCTTCCTGGAGCCCCTCCTTAGCAGCAGAGGGAGCAGATCTGGATCTGGTGATCTGAAGTTTTTCTTCATGTTCCAAACTGAGAACCTGCTCTTCTAGCAACAAGTCTACTTTGTATCACAGAATCACAGAATGGTTGAGGTTGGAAGGGACCCCTGGTGATCATCCAGTCCAATCCCTCTGCTCAAGCACGGTCACCTGGGGTGCATTCCCCAAGACCCTGTCCAGACAGCTTTTGAATATCTCCAAGGATGGAGATGCCACAGGCTTTCTGGGAAACGTGTTCCAGTGGACAGTCACCCTCAGAGTAAAGAAGTTTTTCCTCATATTCAGAGGGAGCTTCCTGTGTTTCAGTTTRTGCCTGTTGCCTCTTGTCCTATCTCTGGGCACCACTGAAAAGAATCTGAACTTATCTTCCCGGCACTCTCCCTTCAGATACTTATACACATTGATAAGATTCCTCCCTCAGTCTCCTCTTCTCCAGGCTAAACAGGCCCAGCTCTCTCAGCCTTTTCTTGTAAGAGAGATACTCCAGYCCCTTAACCATCTCTGTAGCCCTTCACAGGACTTTCTCCAATAGCTCCATGTCTMTGTTGTATTGGGGAGCCCAGAACTGGACACAGCACTCCAGGTGTGGCCTCACCAGGGCTGAGTACAAGAGGGGGATCACCTCCATTGATCTRCTGGCAACACTCTTCCTAAMGCAACCCAGGATACCMTTGGTCTTCCTTGTTAGAAGGGCATGTTGCTGGCTCATGGTCAACTTGTTGTCCACCAGGATTCCCAGGTCCTTCTCTGCAGAGCTGCTTTCCAGTTGGTCAACACCCAGTCTGTCCTGGTGCATGGGGTTATTCCTCCCTAGGTGCAGGACCCTGCACTTCCCTTTGTTGAACTTCATAACGTTCCCCTCTGTCCATCTCTCCAGCCTGCCGAGGTCCCTCTGGATGGCARCACAGCCCTCTCATGTATCAGCCACTCCCAGTTTTGTATCATCAGCAAACTTGCTGAGGGTGCACTCTGCCCCTTCATCCAAGTCAACGACGAGTAAGTTGAACAATACTAGAC
>NW_028186412.1:5411774-5456548 GCF_003343005.1 Rhea americana | reverse complement strand
ACTAAAAAAGGGAGCCACAGGTCACAACCACAGGTCAGCCTTCCAACAAGAAACTATTTCCTCTCTCAGTCTCATCAAGTGAGGGCAGAGGAGGGGAGGTGTCTGTGGCTGAGCTGAGCTGCTGCAGATTTTGAGATTGTAAATTAGTTTTAACCTATGCTCACAACTGTATGTCTCTGCTTTTCCTCTAAACTRTAGAAGCAAGAGCAATTAGTCTCATTAAAAACATGAATGTACAGCAGGCAGTATGYGTTCTAATAAAGCAAGCATACATTTCTATTAAAATAATTTGCATAATGCAATTCCATGAAGTATATTTTCTTCATTTTCAAGCTTCTTTTTATTCACTGAGCTCCATATTAATTGCTAATAAAAAACAGTGCAAGAGTTTTCATTTTAAGGGCTTTCTCTCTGTCTTTTGAAGAAAGACACTCAAAGCAAAATAAAATTATTCGTATTCTGATATACCTCAGTGCAGACTGTTTCCCTACCAAGATGTTTTAGCTCAGAGGTCGTTGTCTTTGTGAAGCGCACGAGGGATATCCATCCTGTGTAATGTTCCTCAGGTTCCCATGCTGTCAAGTGCTACAGATAAATGTCTAAAGATCAGTGGTCCAGTCCTCCRTTTTTTTGTTGCCCTGAGTCTTTGCTGCTTTTTCTGGAGCCAACATAGCTTCCAGCCAGGTCAAAACTGGTATCAGAGAAGTAGTAAACACACTGTTTCATTTTTTGGGTCCCTTTTTGCTGCTCAGCTGCAGGTCCTCAGTGCATACTATTCTGAGTGGAGAGCATCTTACTCAAGATCTGGAAGTATTCCTTTTTTGTATATTCTGTCTTCATATGTGCCAGAAATCATTGAACAGAAGGAGAATCCATGACTCCTTTATATATTGGTGTTYGAACAACTATTGTACAAATAAAATGCAAAGATGAAAATGAAGTCTTTGGGAGGACATATGTTGAAAGTGATTTTTGGGTGTTGTGAAGAACCCTTATATGCCAAATAGTTAAGAGACTTATAAGTAAGAGGTACTTATTAAAAATCTGAGCTTTCTACWTGTACTTCTTGAAGAGCTAAGAGGTTTCATGTTTGTGAAATCTACAATGCTCAGGCAGGAAAGTGACAATCAYGTGTGATTCAAGTGATCCGTGATACCCCAAAACAACAAATCAAGAAGCCATAGCAGTCAGTAATAGCAATCAGGTGTCAAAGAATGATGGACCAAAATGTGTTTCTGCAAAACATGTCCATTATGAATGATGAGTATTAATAAGTATCACTGGTTTAATGCAAATAAATATCACATTAATAAACATTACTTCATGCTGATGAGCTCTTCATATTTTAAAATACAGTCTTTCTTTCTTGCCAATATTTCAAAGACTAGGAGAATATGAATATCTCAAAATAAAACATATAGACCTTAACCATTTAAGTTTTTTCCTCCTAGTTGGGATTAGGTTTTGGCCATGGCCTACCAGGGTGTCTGCCTGGACAGATCTAGTCTCCACAACAGCAATACAAGGAAGAAGAAAGGCAGAGGAGACCCCAGCTCCAGCTCCTGCCTTCAGGCCCCATTTCCCTCTCCTTGCCCTGCTTCTTACCGAGCCTCCTGACAGACCAGGAAAATGGTCCCTGGGGAGAGACAAGGAATACCACTCTGTCCTGAACTTCTTACGTGGACATGGGATTTTGTCCTTTCTGCCCTCCCCAAACCATGGACCATTACAATCTGTTAATTCCTTGTGTCCTAGAGGGAAAAAGGGACACAGGATATCACTGCTAATCACAGAGTCCGTGTAGTTACATGACCTGGTGTGGAATGTCCTTTACTATGAATTGACACATAACAGAGGTTATGTCTCTGGCAAAGCGGCAGAAGCTAGGAATGCCTTCCAGCTTCCAGTCTCTCCAAAGTGCAGGGCACAGCCAGTATCTTTTCCTCAAAAATAAGATAATCTTGTCACCACACACAAACCCCCCCCCCAAAAAAAAAAATTTTTTAACCATAACCACAATTAGAGAGTGACGCTACCAGTCTTGCTGTAATTAGTTTACCGTCAAGTGTACCGCAGCTCTGGCAAGTCCATGCAATTGTGTGGGGCCTCTGCTTATTGCATAGGCATAAACACAGAGGGTGAGATCCATTTTGTCTAGCTGTAGATCAGTCTTCTGCCCTGTTTTGGAGTTACCTTTAACATGAGATACCATGTGTGTGCCTGTATCTCTGCGTTGTCCCTGAGGAAAGTGGAAGGTAACCAGCTAAGGTAATATGGCCATGCTACAGCTCCATGCGTGAGGTCAGATAAATCCCACCTTTAGTGCCTGAAGGCTTAGGGAGCAGAGAGCTTTGCCCTAGATTGCCTCTAGATATGTAGTTTCATTATTTCCATGCTGCAGTAGAGGTCTGAGTAGCCAGGAGGGTGGAGAGTGGCTCAGCAGCAGCTAAAGGGCAACAGGAGCTGTGTCCTGTGAAGATGCTCAACACTGTGCTTGCTGATGGAAAGCCAGCTGATGGAGATCTAAGCAACATTTGAGCCGTTGGAGTCCCTGTTGCAGGTCCCACTTGGAACTGATGCATTTAGTTTAGTTTCCTATGAAAATCCTGAGAACAAATGGCCAGATTTTGGTGGAGGGTCAGGCTGCTGGCGGCTGCCTCCTATTTCTGATGATGGTCCGTGGTAGAGGCCTTGCAGTAGATGACTGACCACTGGCCTGGGGGTAGCTCCCAGCCAGGCACAAGGCCATGTGGAGATGGTTGAACTTTGTCATGCTGGTAGTGTCTGTACACTCTGGTCTAACACACCAAAAAAWATTTTTTCCCAGGATGGGGAGCACAGATGTGCCTGCAGCGAAGAGCCAACATAGGTGTTCTTGTACTATTTTCCTTCTACTACATCCCCGTTATCCTTGGGGAAAGAGACTGTGAGGATATTCAGTAGCTGGGTTGAAAAATCCATTTTCTCCCCAGAGTCTATCACTTTCTCTCATGTGAAGGGATTTATGAAATAATTAGCATTCAGCAGCTAGGAAGTACCAAAGGGCAGCTGCTAGCTGTGGCTCTGGCAGGGGGATGCAGCATCAGGGCTTGCTGCAGAAGGAGCCCAGTGCATGATGAGCGAGCAAGAGCATGTTTATTGCTGCAGCCTTGCCTTCACTTGGGCTCATAACTACGCTGCAAACCATTGCAGCTTAGCACGCACATGCTGGCTGTCTGCACCTTGCAAACCTCGGTGATAAATCCTCCGGGAGATTAGTCTCCGGCAGCCGTTTCTGCTCAGCTTTCTGTGCTGAGCCACCCCTGCACAGAGCTGGAGCACCTTTGGGAGACTGCTCTGAGGCTGGCATTGCCTGCTTGGGGGCTGGGTGCTGGCTGTACCTCTCATGCCCCATAACCCCATCCCCAGTACCACTCTCCTCCCATGGGGAGCCAGGCTGACCTGCCCCAGCAAGAGCAATGTGCACAGGCAAGAGGCTGAACCAGCAGCACTGGTGGTGGGCATCAGCCCTCAAAGCCAAAACTGATTATGGAAACACAGRTGTAAAATTAGGGCCTTATGCAACCTGCAGTGACAGCAGCTGGAGCTGAGTCACAAGTGTTTATGTACTGGAGAAATAGTGAATTAAGAGTTTCCAAGTGGTGCTCTGAGGAGAGGGCACACATGAGTGGGAAGCCGAGCTCCTGCCAGTCCAAGAGCAGATGAGCAAGTTCCTCTAGAGCAAGAGCACTGGTGCAAAGCTCTTCAATACCAGTGTTGGATTAATTTTCTGTGCAGAATGCATTGCTGCTTTGGCAGCACAGGTGCTGCCCTGCCAACAGAGGTGACCAAGAGACATGCTGCAGAGAAGCGACCTGCCTCCAGTTGCCCTGGAGCTTGTGCTGGTGCATGTGCACCATTCTGCCCTCCTGGAGCAACCAGGAGGGCTGGCTGCCCCTTCCAGGGCTTCTGCAAATGGGGTAGGAGTGGGCAGGGAGGGCAGGAGGGAAGTGACCAGCCGAGGGTCACATGGCTGCTTATTAGAAATACCCAAATTTTACCAGTGTTGTGTGTGTAGCATGAATTTGAGGTAGGAGAGAGGTAAGAAAGAGAAGATACAAATGTGCATGGGCATGGACTCAGATTCACACARACAGTCACTTTTGCTTTTCCAAGTAGGCAGGTCAGCATTCAACAAAGGAGCCAAAAGAAGGGAATTGGGCAGAGTCAGCCATCTGAAGAGATGTCCAAAATCTCTTAGAGGAGTCCCTGGAAACTAAAAATGAAGAAGGAACAGACACAAAGTTCTCCTCCTTTGCTATCTCTCTTTCTCACTTTGTTTTACTAATCCCTCTGGATTTTTTTATAAAGCCATTTTTAGGTCACAATTACTTTTAAATTAATATCTTTTTCCACCAACAAGTGAAATCTAAAAAAGGAAAAAGGCATCTTGTAGATCTCCTTAAGTGGAAAACACCCTTTCAAGTATGTCTGATAGTGATCTCATAAACAGCTGTCAGTCCTGGCAAGCGGCAAGCAGCCTAGAATGTGCTATTCTTAGATCAAGAAAGTATAAGTAGGTCAAATTACAATTGGTTCTTGTAAACACCATCCGCATGAAAATCAGAAATTGATACAAGKTCAGAAATTTGTAATATGCTGAATCAGAAAATAAAAATGGCCAGGGCCAATCTAGTCTTAAATTTTTTTTTGGTTAATCTCARTTTTTACTAAGTTTGTTTTGCTCCATATGCTGTCAGTGGTCTGAGATTTCTCTTTGATTGGGGAGATGTCACAGAGTCCTTCTTAAGGTCTGACAGAAATAAACCAGCAATACAGTTTAGTCATGCCTTTTTATGTAAGCATTCCAAGGTAAAACTAAATGGTTAATGAGGCTGAAAAGGAAGTTTCAACTTGATAAGTCCTTAATGTTTGCTAATAAAATATACTGTATGCATGAGTAAGGCAACTCTAGTCACAGTGCCACAGTCTTATTTTTCAGAATTGAGACAAATGCTTAGGTTACATGGATTCACCCAAATGCATGACTCCTGGAAACGTAATCACTTGGCTCATTGCTGTTACTGGCCAAAAACGGCTGCCTGCAAGCCCTGGAGGCAGGAAGGAGCTGCCTCCTCCAGGTTACATAGGCAGAACATGAATTTCAGGCCAAACTCTCCATTCATTTGCATTAAGTGCTTCCCACRGAGCAGGGCATTGCTGAACGTCTGTGCTACACCGGGACGCCGTGCTTGGAGTGGGACACCCTCATGGCACCTACCTATGCCTCGGGTGGCCAGGACCACCTCGATCTGGGACATCTCTTCCCTGGCCCCTGGCCTCTGGCCACRGCTGCCCCCAGGCTGCCAGGGAAGAGGCAGCAGTCTTGGGTAGGCACACGGGCCTTCCTGCAGCTATCCCACCTCCCCTCCTTGACTGCTGCTTGCAGGCACCAGCAGGTTTCACCCTCCCYCCCTACTTCAGCTCTGCTCAGCATGAGTAAAAATGATGAAAATCTGACCTTCTGTGGCTGTCCAGATAGGAAGTTCATGTCATTTTTCTAAAGAAACTTACTATTTTCCTTCTAGTTTCTGAAGATCAACTTACTCCTCAGTACAACTCAATATCTGTCTGCACAGCCACAGATTTGCCTGGTGCTCAACACAGCAGCATCTAAAAACTTAATTCATCTTAATTAATTAATTAGTTAATTCCTCATCTSGTATGAATGCCTTCGTGTATACTACTCACATCTAGTCAGATTGACACAGAGTAGCAATGAGCTGTCCCTGTATTGCTGCCTGTTGAAAGCAGATTTCCTGGCAAGGGGGGTGGGAGACCTGGGCAGCTGAGGCAGCTGGCTACACAGTGCAGCTGCTCGTGGAGGGCTGGGGAAACCTCCYGTGCCCTCCATTCTCCCGACGATCCTTGTGTGTCTCAGAGCATGTGTCCCCTAATGCTCCAGGACACTCCAGCTTGCTCTGGTCTTCCACAAAGCCAGTTTATCCTCATCTGTCTTCATTCTCATTTCTCTTCCATTCTAAGAGGTAAATGTTGAATATGGCAGATGTTCACCTGTAGGGTAAAAATCTGGTTTGGGGTAAAATTGAGGTAGTAAATCAGGCACAGATTTTAATCTTGCAGGCTTTATTTATTCATTTTTATTGGCAGATTTTATTCTATATTTTATCTGCTCTTTGGACTGGTATTATGATTTTATTTCTACTCTTATTCCACAGAGATATTAGATTACCCTTCATGGACCTCCTCCCCTGCATTTGGACGCTGCCTAAWTATAGCTCCAAGCTTAACTTTAAATAGGCATAGCACCTTTTTCCAGTTAATATCCTTCTCTGTCAAGTTTTTCCTCATGAATGTAAAAGATGTGCTACGGATGTTTACAATCTCCTTGAAAATGGAACAGAGCCCCAAACACTCTTGAGCTATGTTGAGGACATTCTGATCATGAGACAAACCTTTTGCACTTGGATGCAGAGGAAGAGAGACAAGAATAAACCAGAGAGTTCCCAAATAATCCTGACAGGCAGGGCAATGTAAAGAGAAAGATCAATAARCTCTCTGCAAAACTAAAGCTTAGCTAGGTCTGAAATGAGAGGAGTTTTCTTAATTGTGAATCTTAGCCCTTTTCTTGAGACTATAGCTTGAGTCAGATTTAATTCCTTGCCCTTCTTAAAGAAGAAAGGAAAATTATAATGTGGTTGGAGTCCAATAGTCAGTCAAAAATGAGGTTAAATATTTAAGAATTCAGTTTTTCAACTGTAATAGACTTGYCAGCTCTTGTGATTTGTAATGATTTTTGCAGACTGTTTGAATTCCCTCTTGCAGCACCTGGAATCATTTTAACAAACAAGAGTATGAGATTCCACTTTAAGTGAAAGCAAATGTGTATCTGTTGTAGTTAGAAGAGCTTGAAAATAGGACTTCCAAGGCTCAAAGGCATCAGGCAGATGACCTCCCACCCCAGCAATTTATGCTTCAGCTTTCAAACAAATGTTCTACTTTTCAGGTACAGGATCAAAATTTTGAACCCTTATGGGCAGCAATAACATCACTGTTAAGTTCATATGTAGCTTTTGGTTATCTTGCAGCTTTTATTGGGATAATAGAGTTGTRCTTAACTGGATACAACAGGACATAAGATATAGTTATAGCTTAGCTGAGTCCTRCCTTTGCTTGCTGCTGTTGCAGCTGCATCTGTCTCTCTTTACGTCAGTTAGGGACTTAGGGATCACTGTGATGGGAGTGTTCAGAAGACTGAAAAATCAGGCTAGTTTTAAACTTTACAACTAGGTTTACAAATTTCGTCCAGTAGCAGTACACTTCTTGCTAGCTGGCAATTCTTAMACAACATTAATCATTGTCACTATATTATCATAAGCAAAACTTTTGGTCTTTAACAATCATAATCTAAATTAGCTCTAGTACAGGATACCACAGAGCAGATAGTTTGTGTGKTTGGCTGTGGTCCCTGGTCATTTGTAGCCACCGCAGTGCAGGCAATCATGGCTGAGAGCCTGTTGATAACAGAAGTTGGAGTCAAGGTGGGCTTGTCTTCTTTCTTCTCTGATTCTCCTTGTTTATGTCTAATGTTCTTATGCTGCTGCCCTTCTCCCCCTAAGAGGGGTTTTCCTCCRCTCCTGGTATTGCTTACGCTGCTTTCTTTTGTCTTGCTATTCAGCCTTCTTGCCCTGCTATTTGTAGGTCCTTGGGCTCATCTTGTCCTCTGTTCGTCAACTTTTGTTACTTGGATGCCTCCTATGTGCAACTACATCCATCTTTGTTTGCCCTTTTGGTGATCACATTGCTCTCATACTTATGACAAATTGTGTCTGGCTATGCCACCATGGTGTTACAAAATAGTTGTGTACTGTTGTTATCTACACTATTTTAGTGTTCATGTTGAAGGCAATCTAATATTAATCATATCTTGCTTAGTGCACTTCTGCTTTATAGGTGTCACAGGCTTCCGTTTTGGTTATATTGTGCAGATTCAGATGCAATTTAATCAAAACTTTCATTTATCAAGGGAAAAACACAGCCAATAGTCCATCTGCAAGACTATGAAATTCTCTAACTGTTTGAGATATCAGAGAAGACACTGAAATAGACATCAGAGCAAATGAAGAAACAAAACCGAAGAACCAAATTAGCAACACCCCGCATCCCCACCACAACTGAAAAAAGACCGGAGATTAAATCAAATAGAGACCACAGACAGATGTTTTTGGCAGCACATTCAACTTCCTCTTGTTTCCAGCAAGGCCAGCCTGCCCACAGTACTGGCTGCTTTTCAGGGTTAATGGTGACTCCTGGGAGCCTTTTGCCTGTGTCYCTTTCTGGGGCACTCTGCCCTCAGAGAGAAAGCACTTTCGTCCATGTCTTACATCTTCTTGGGGGCTTCCAGTGGGTACAAGTGCTACAACGGGCAAAGCAGTGGTATAAATGGCAACACCTTCCTTTACTGACCAGAGCAAGGCTCTTTGAACAGACAATAACACTGAAGTCCTGTGGGGAAAAAATGGTTTATGATCCCAAAATTAAAACCCGCGGGCTACATCTGGTAACAAGCATAGGGATCCAGAGAGGGACTGAGACAGAACTGGATCACCTCAGCCCAAAATGGAGACCCAAGCCATCCCTCTGAATGAGCCATGCTGTACAACAGTGAGCACCTGAGGCCTGCCAAGGCTCGTTGGGCCCTGTTCTGTTTGGATGCGGTATGTGCCCTGCTGTGATGTGTGTTCTGGTGCCTCAGCCCCTCACGAGGTGCCAGCACTTGCATCCTCCTTCCGTAAGGGTCCCTGGCATCTCTCTCTGAGCCTGCGTTGCACATGGATGGGAGCAGGGTCCTCAGTGTGCAGTTGTGGTCTCTTTCCTTCAGGCTCTGGTGATGGTTGTGTAGCCATCCACCTTGAGTGCAGCAAGAGATGAGTCCTGCGCTTGCCCAGGAGATGAGAGATCTGGAGTCAGTTCCCTCAGCCTGAGGACGTTCAGACTTCCACCTTCCAGTGCTGATTTGGGTGGACATTTTTTACTTCTCACTGTAAAATACAGTTCTTAAGACTTGCAGGACTAGAGGGGCTGGGAGAATRCTAGGACATTAATCCATGAATGAGGCATCATTAAGCTGGCCTATAAAAARCATCCATTAGAGCATGGGACCAGGCTGCTGGGTGGCAGAGTGTTGCTCTTTGGCTTTATGGATCRTGTTGTGTGGTAACACAGCTTAAATAGAGAGTAACGGCCTCCCAGATCGGTAGAGGAATTTCGATTCAGACTCCAAGCTGGTGAAAGATTGTGGTAGACCTCAATACTTATCTTTCTCCACAAATGTGGAGCTGAGATGCATCTCACCACATTAGAAAGTGCTGGGATGGGTTRAATGTAACATACAAATTACCAGGCATAATTTTCTATTTGTCTTGATACCTTTCCCAGATAACTCCCCTGACTGCACATTTATAGAAGTAGAAATGAGGCTCTAAACGCATCATGTGTCTAGTGATTTTTCATACATTTGTCACCTGCTGAGCATCTTCTCATGGTATATGGGGGGGGGAGGCTGAGGACAGGATGGCAGCAGGGAGTCTATGTGGCCTCACAACAACAACTCCTCAACAGCGAAAGTGGTCACGTATAGTCCCTCAGTCCAAGAAAGTGAGGGTGATACTTTGACTACACCTGGGGCCTGCTCCTTCTTGCCATCCATAGAAATGGTAGAGGCAGTGTCACAGGATTTGGCCCTATAGAGATGTTACTGGAAAAGGGGATGTTAGCAATAAAAATAGATGAGAGTATTTGAGTCATGGATCCAAATGGTTTCAGCTTTTTAACTTAATAGGCACAAAACCCAGGAACTGTGCTGTGACGTAAGTCYCATGCTCATGGGCGTTACTTCTCTTGTCCACTTTCCCTGCTGCTTTCTTTCTAAAGTTAATCTGAGGAATTCACAGTCCTTGTGTGAAAGAAAATGTACTGACTTCAGACCATCTGTATTTCCCTTCAACAAATGACACAGCTTTTGAGTGAACAGATATWCAGAAGGGCAGTTATGATGTTCAGATAGGGCAGTTATTTATCATTCATTACTATTTCACATGGTACATATACATGCAGCCTCTGGCTAATGAAACAGAAACAGGTTTTAAAATACAGAAACCAGTTACTTCATTTGCATTTCCTTGACATTTTTTGAACCACAGAGAGCCACTCTAGTGGGCAGCTGCAAAACCCAAAGTAGCTAAAATAAGACTAGACCCATCTCTTTGTGAAGGAGGTCATTAGTTGAATTTAATGTGTCAGTATGACAATCTGCCTGGGGCCTGATTCAGCAAAAGTCCTCAAATACATTCAACTTCATATGTGAGAAGAGTATTCTGAAATCAGCTGCTGACTTACGTAGAACTACATATGTGCTTAAGTCCTTTAAGGGATACTACAGGGTGGCCCCTTGCCTGTAGCTCAGCATGCAGCCAGGCTTTAGGAGATAGGAATGATCACCCAGGCGACTCCTACTTTTATCTATCTATCTATTTTGTCACTAGGCAGAAAACCTGTTATTGTCTAAAAGCCATTGACAATGTTGAACTTCTCCCAGCTCCTCTAATTTCCAATTGTTCTGCACTTCCTATGGATTTCAACGCTATCTGTACTTTCTGTGCTTGCCTGTAAGCACCCAGCAAGTTGCACGGTAGATCCCCATTCTTTTCATTGAATAATTTAGGCATTTTTAAATTGTTTTCAGATATCTCTGCTGCTTTGAGGAGAGATGGTTTCTAGGCCCCAACCATTTACAGAGTCATTTATTGTTGTTGTTTAGACCCATTTCATCACCTGCATACATTTTGGGGTTGGTTCTTTGCAGCCAGACAATAACAGACAAGGGCTTTCTTCTCCTGAATGTGACAGTGGATTACTTAACCAGTCCTCCTGATGGATGGTCACTGAATCCTTCTAACGCCTCTTGACATGTTCTGTTGTTTTCCATACTTGAAAGAAGAGAGGTACCAAACTTTTCTGAAACATTGTACTGTAGGTTTCTCACTGTGGAAATAATTAATTCAAATGAGTCCTTCTGGAATCAGATTGTCTCCAACTATTTCTTGAAGAAATTTTGAAGCAAGAGCTGACAGGCATCCTGTGGCAATGAAGTATGTGCACACCACGAGTGGCTACTGTAAGAACTCCAGAGCGCAGAACCCAGGAGCAATGCAGGCACAGTGCTGCTTCRGCCGTGCTGCCTGCAACGAGCGTTGACTGTAACATGCACTTCTGTTGTTTGAGACCTAYGGAGCACAACAACAGTCTGGGAAATTTGCCAAGCCTCAAGCGTATATTGGAACAGGGYTGGTGTGAATATATAACTGCAAGTTGTAAAGAATACTTTAACTGCTGGTCTAGCAAGGGCTAATGACTGAAAAACCAAACTCTCTCTGGAATTCTACATGTATAAAAACTAGCCTTCGTCCTTCAATAAATTATTGTGTACTGTCCTTTACATGTCCCCACAGCTAACAAGAAACTCGGGAGTTGTACTAGAAGACTGAAATCCACAAACATAAAAAAAYGCAGAATACCAGTGTCATAGGGAAATCAAAGTTGCTACCTAGTGCAAGGGCTGGTATCGTCTGTGGATGATATCTAATTCTTTTTAATTAATATTTAAAAATAGATTTTTAAGAGAAATTTTTATTACTTTATTACAGAAGATATTTACAGTACAGAAAAAAGTAAGCACAGTACCAATACTTTTTAACATAGTACTTTGAAGACTGAGACTCAGCATTGCTAACTTTTTGGATTGCAATTGCTAATCCAAGTCATTTCAGTCACTGCAAAGGGGTTGGAGGGAAGTCCCTCATGGATCTACGTGCTTCATATTTGGACCTCCTTCATTCCTTGTTAGGAGCATTTTACTCCATGGCTGTGATCTTTCTTTCAGGAAGAAAGTTAACTTTAGAATAAAAGTTTCTAACAGGCAGCTGCAGTGTCCTTTCTGGTGCCCAGTACATGAAAATATTCCTTCTAATTTTTCTCMATCTCCAAGAACAGCAAGGAAAGGTACATGTTTGCTCCTCTGGGCTAAGGCAACCAGAAATTYGAATGTCTTTGCCTGAGCACAGCAATTTTTCTATTTAGCTCTGCCCAAGTCTGAAGCAGATGGCCTGTGAAAGTTGGATATCTCAAGTCATGCTAAAGAAAGCTGCCTCAGCCCCTGAGCACACTCAGGAACTTYTTGTTTCTTCTGGCCTCTTGCAGACTTCACAAAAGCTTTCCAAACCCTTTGTATAACTGAACTGCAGCARGCTTTTTTCTTCCTTGAAAATGCTGGACATCTGCGAAGCTTGGTGGCCCTGCAGAAAGGCTCAGCCAGGTGCCTTGAGGAACCCCCTTCTGGTTGCCTGGGGCCTGTAGGTAAGACACTCTTCAGCTCTGGGTGGTTCTCACCAAGGCCGCAGCCACCTTGCTGGCCACAGTAACTTGCATCAGCTGTGACTCCGTGGAGAGGGATCCAAAACCTCTCTCCACTGGCAGCTGATTGGCCTCGCTAGGCTGAAGATGAGCTTCTGTTGTAAAGCCGTAAGTTTTAGTCATACTGAGAGGTGAGCAAAGAGAATACCATGCTGGTTTCTATATATATCCTTTTTTTTTTTATCTTTTTTCTCCCTCTTCCCTGGAAGTATCCAGGAAGAAACGAGACCCAATACTATAGTTTCATTGTCTGTGAGCTATTTACAGCAAACAGCCTTCCAGTGTGGCATTTATCAAATGGAAAAATTATAGCTTGGTCTTTAGCGATGCTCAGAAGCTTTGAAATTCAAACAAAGAACTTTGCTGTATGTAAAGTAAATAAATAATAGGGGTTTGGATGGGAAAAAACCCTTTTGTTCATAGAAGCAATTGTTACAAGCTTTCTTCTTTCTGTCTCTTTGCAAGAAAAAACCCAACAACCTRTTTCAAAGGTTTTCATTCAAATGAGATGAGTGAACCTGAAAATGCTTTCCATTTTTTTGTGATCTCTTGCCCTGCAGGTCTGTAGTCCTTCAGCTTTTACAAACATATATGAGGTACAAGGGATGAACAGAATAAGTATTGCTTGAGCTGAAGAGCATGGTAGAAAAGTCTCACTGGCTTTCCTGAGGTTTAAATCAGGCCCTAGGGGGAAGTTATTTTGCCAGCTATTCTGTTCCTCTCTGAGAACACTGCAAGCATGTTTTGCAGCAAACGTTAGCTACTTCTTTACTGAAATTTTCGTACTTCCCCMGGACTATATTATAGGAAAAATAAGAAGTAGAACAATACTTACAGAACAGCTGAATGTATAAAAATGTTTATCACCTCAGCGAGCAGTTCTCATGAAAGGCAGTGAGAAATAAACTGTGAACAACTCCTCCCTAGCCCTAGCAAGGGGAGACAGGAGAGGAGACATTTTAAAATCTCACTTAAGGTGCTAGTGATTTTCTCTAGGGCTTTCTTAACTCTAATGGTTTATAAGGAAAATAAAACTGTGTTAAAAAAAATACTGCTTACCAAAAGTTTAGAGAAAATACTCCTAATGGGTAATGGTGCTTCCCAACCCCAGTGCAGCTAATTTAGTGTTCCTGACTTATCCTAATAGCTGAGATTATATAGAATGAGGCAATCTCTGACACAACATAGTCAAGTCAAGCCAGTGCAAAACRTATTTGGGGATCTGTCTCCTCTTACTACCTTCCTCCCACCAAGCTCATTTTAGGATGTGATGTATTAAGTACTTTGTATGGCTGCTGGGAATGGGCTTTTGGGTGACAAGGTGAGGACCATCACCCTGCTTGCACTGAAGTTCTGTGGTGGGAGTCAGGCTGGTCCTGAGGTGCAGTATCTATGCCTTCCAGTACAAATTTACATCTGTAGGACACTGCTCTCTTTTGTAAACACTTGAAATTATGAGAAGAGCTATGAATGATCTGTCTCCTTGAATATTCATTTATTAGTGTAACTGCCCTGTAGGCTGGAAAGTACCGCAAGATTCCCATAGACTGACTGCCTGAAGTAGCCTAGCTAGATTTTTACCTTTTACACCACCATGAAGTTGTAACGCAGCCTCTTCAGGCACTGTACAAATCCCCATATCCTTTGGCAGCCTTGATTTGTCACAGCTCGTGTGCTGTTCCTATAAGAACATACCATGTTGCTATCAATCACGCGGAGGACCCAAGCATCATGTGGTGCAAGAGCCTGGGTTAAGATTTATGCAAAATGTAGAAAAAGGTTATATAAAAAGCCTTCCTGTTAAGAAGATAGCTGTTTTATGTATGAAGCCATGTTCACTATGTTACTGACTTATGGGGAACAGCTCTGTCACAGACCAGCGTTGAAGAGGCACCAGTTACCAAGCTTTCCCCTTTCCTCATGTCTTATTACTTCTTTGCCCTTCTTGCATCACTCCRTTGAGTCTTGAGACCTGCCTGCTGCTTAGTGATGTGAAGAGTGAATGCTGAGAAACAATATTTATCTCCTGTTGATTTGAGTGAAACAGAGTTTGCGAACTCTTATGTGCACCAAATGGGTGAGCACTATTAAAATTTGCCATTGCAGTGCTGAGAGACTGTGATACCTTGCAGGTCCCATTCACAATCTGGTTCTGAGGGGCACCTCAACAACATCTGAATTACTGAACAGCTTCCTCTCCTAGGATGATGTCTCCATAGTGCGAGCATTAGTGCTGGTGTGATGCTACTGTCTGTTCTCAGCTCAACTGTGCTGTTTGCCTGTCGTGCCCCATACTGATTCTTAAGGGCATCTGTCTCACTGTGGTCTCTGTGGGCCCGTGCTGGAGAATTATGTGATCAGAAATGGTGCATATGTATTCCTAGCCTGGTACCAGTATCACCGAGAAAATGTTGAAAATGAGGGAGAAAAAATGAACTGTTGCATTTGTCAGTTGGCGTGCATGCATGGAGGACTTCTTCTGACTGCAGTGAAGCAAGGTAACTCACATCAAACTGAGTAGGTGCATGTGTAAATGATGCAGTGGAGCTCGAGGAAGTCAGGTTTTCCTGCCTACAGCCCTGGCTGGTGGCAGCACAGGGGTCATTTCCTAGAGGAGCCTGTACCAGCTAGCAGGGTGTCCTGGTGTGTAGCAGCCATTGCAAGGAAGCCAAAGCTGTGAGGTGCTCCACAGAGCATTGCTCTGGCTACTCTAGGGCTAGGCTATGCATCTCTCTTCTGCCTGCCCCAGGAAGCAGACATTAAACATTGGCATGGGTGGCTGGAAGGATCCACAGCCCACCTTGCGAAGAGAGATCACTCTTACTGTCTGGTTGGATGTACGAAGTTTCATTCAAACCGATGGGAGATAAATATTAGTCCTTAGCATTCACTCTTCACAACACTAGAGCCCTGATCTGGTCTCAAGACTCAGTGAAGTGTTGCAAGAAGAGCACAGAAGTAATAGTGCGCTAGGAAAAAGGGGAGTAGGGTAATGGGTGCCTCTTCAGCACTGGTCTGTGAAACTGCTGTTTCCATAAGGGTTCTGTACCTGTAACCCAGGGTCTATGCTTGCGGCTGTGTCTGAATAGTGCTTGGCACAAAAGGCTTCTTGACTACATGCCCAAGCACTACAAATCACAACAGCAGAAGAATGCAGCRTTCTTTCCTTCATAGTCATCCTTTGCCACAGGATTAGGACCTTACAGTTCTTCCAGTACTTCATTAATCCCAGGAGGTGACATCCTATTAAAGGTCCTTATCACATTCCAGAAGTTTATTTTGCAAATATTTCATGGACTGTAAATTGAACAGCTGTTCCCTTGAGGCACTGTTAACAGCATAGACACACTCTGCTTAGATTCCCGTTTTTCCACTCTAGTGCTGTAGCTKTCTTAAGCCTGCCGGTTTCCTGAATTATCAAGGCACATAAGGTRCTGCTGTTCTCTCAGGTACAATTTTATACCTTGGTTTGTATCTCAGTTCTCTGGCACACAAATAAAGGTCCATACAGTTGTCTCCTACCACAAAGAGGAGATTTATGGAGCTGGGCAGAGAACAGGAATATTCTATAAACAGGTGGCAATATATTCCATGTTGTACAGTTGTTTTCATCTCAACTTTGGACACAGTGGGAGAGCTCAGCATTTAGCTCTGAGACAAGGAAAAGGGAAGGATGTCATGTTCTCACTGAACAAGAGCTCTTCTTCCATGGCTGAACCAAACAAGGAGTGAGGGGAGTGACTGCTTATGGAGAGGCCAGCCCAAGCTGAGCAGCCTAGCATAATGTTAGTCCTATAAGGTATGTTTAAACTGCTATATTAAATAGGCAAAAGACAGCTCTTTGCCTGGACACCTGGGCCCAGCTGTCATGCAGGGGGCTAAACTCTCTTCCCTCTTAGGATAGGGTGATCCCATCCAAACTGCCCGTCAYGCTGCCCCCAAGCCATGCATGGGCACTGTCAGAGGGAGCATTTGAGGGCCTTGGACAGACATGTGCCCAGCTTTGCTTTGCTTACTGCAACRGATGTGTCTTTTGGGGCTGGACTAGTGGGGAGGGAGCACAGAGGCATGTGGCATCCTTAGGATGGGGGGAAATCCACAGGGTCCCCAGGGCAGCAGGGTCACCCACCCCTCCTGCATGGCTGAAGGTTTCACTGAGAAGGGAAGGTGCAGCAGAGATAGGCCTCATAAAATTGTGGGCAGAGGAATCCTGTCCTGCCTTTGTTAAACTGGAGAATTGGCTCAGCTAAAATTTCAGCAAGGCTGTAAACTAGGATTTGCGCCTAGTCATGAGGGAAAATAAAGGTCGGATGTGGCAAGCCACGCTTTGTACTAAAAGCGATATTAAAAACAAGCTGATGTTGCCAACATATGCGATGTGATTGAGACCTCCTGCCAAAGAAATTGGTTTAACAGCTGGGCTGTCATATCAGTCTAAAATGCTTGGCTCATGACAGAGTCAAAGAGATTACCTCCTACAGAAGATACTTTTGATTTTACGTGGAGCCCGGTGGGACTTGGATTGAGTAACATAATATACCTTTTCCCTTGCTTGCCATGTCATGTGCAACCCAGTAACCTAGGACGTGCGTCTGAAATTTCTGAATCAAATACAATAGGAAGGGAAGAAAAAAAATCTAGAGCAGTGAATCTGGCAGAATTACAGAGCTGATTGGCACAGTCTTGAAAAGGAACTTTTTGATTTCAGAAGGACAAACTTCCCTCTTATATGGMGGCAGGACGTCTCAGAGTGGATACTGCAGAAGCTGGAGACAGCTGGCCACGATTTCCATCTCCACTGTGCACTCCGAAGGCCAGYCAGGCAGCACGCCCTTCTGCACGCGGCTGCTGTGATGTGTTTTGGATGAGAAATGCAATGCTGAGGCTGAAACACAAATCCAAGGTTAGATTTGTAGGCAGGATCATCCTGCCTTTTCTTACTTAGATTACTGTTGTTTTATTCCAATTACAGGCATGGGTCTGCTGAAGTGCCAAAAGCATTTATGAAATTTATAGCTTGMACAATTAAGATAACCTGAATCTGGTCTGAATGTTGATAGAAGAAAGGACAATGGAGCATAGTGAGGAAAGGAAAACAGTTGAAATAACCCTAATTTAAGAAACAGTCTCTGAAGACTCTGAAAAAGGTGAGATTTTTGGTCTTTCTTTTTCTAGGCCTTTAAATCTGTAATAGTCTGAATTACTTTTGAAGAAGGGATTTTGAAGGGATCACCTTGGTAAAAACAATTATTTATTACAATCATATTTTTATTGTAATTTTCTCGTGATGCACCAGATTGCATATATTTCTCCATCAATTCCAAACTATCTTGCACTTGCTTGCCTAGTGCAATATAAAAGAAGCACTAGTCCTGGTGAGACATAATAGTAAATCTCATTTTAGATACCTTCCATGAACAGTATTGCTGACCAAGTAAATACTGACTGCTGGGTCAATTCTGTTCAAAAATATTTGTGTTTGGATGCGGTGAGTTGTGTTCTCTGCATCTATCTCARGATATGTTCACCTCTGTTCTCCCTGCTTCTTGGACATGGTTCCTGAGTGCTGCTGATCTCTTTGGGCCAAAAACACCGTTTTCTTAGACACTGTGGCACTTAGACACTTGCTGGTCATCTGCTTTTCAGAACTTGAATAAGCCACTGCTGGGCCACTTTTTCTTGGCAACAAAGCTTACTGCATTCTCTCTGTCAGGGCACTGCCAGAACAAGATCTTCTTTTTCTTCTCAGTCAAAAGCCTTAGGAGAGAGTAGGCAGGGAAAGACATGCCCAGTCATGCTGACAGGGGGAGGAAGCAGGCTAATTTGCTCAGAATATCCCTCACATCCTGCTCCCTTCCCCCCCATGCACACACGCGCGCGCGCACACACACACACACACACATCTCCATTGCTCCTTGGCTGACATTTCTCTTGCACCTACCCTTCTCTCAGGCAGGTCGTACCCAAGCCACATGCTGGCAAACTTTATGAAATAATTGGCACAGAACCAATCATTTCTTATTACAAGGAGAACAGCACACAGAAAATAGCATGAACTAGCAAGGTTCATGTGTCATTATTCCCCAGGTAATCATTAAGCAAGCATCAGTCCCTGCTAGTGTGTCAGGGRTAGTAAAACCGAACTTTATCTCAAGATAATGAAGCAACATACCCCTAATGTTTTCTGAGATAACAAGTTTCTTGTTTGATCCAGCACAGGTTGCTGCTTCTATACAAAAGAATAGTGGGCCCCACAGGAACTATGCAGAGGATCAAAGCATGCTTCACTAACAACTCCTGCTGGATTAAGAGATGTTTTTGCTAGCCAGAGTCGGCACAGGTCAATGTCATGTCATCCAGCATTACTGGTTTACTAGGTGCAAGGTGGTTGCTAAGTCCAATGGACAAAGTACTGCTTTTGTTAACAGGGTCAGGCGGAGCCCAAGGAGTGTGTCCATCTGCCTGCATGGTTGCTCTGTCAGGGAAGAGTTATGATGGAGCAGGAATTCATGCTTACTGTCAGTACAGCCAGAGCTGATATCAGAAAAGTGTCTCCTCTAATCCACAGTGGAAGGTGCCGGGTAAGACCTCTTCCATTTAATGAAGAACTAGAAAAGACTTCAGAGAGGGGCAGAGGCCAGAAAGATGCATTGAGCCTGTGTTTTCAACACAGCCCTTGCARGTAGAGCATCTTATAACTGTACGTACATTCATCTCTCCCAGGCCATATAGGTTAATTGTCTTCCTGATGACTGATGTTGCTACTTAGGTATTCACTGCCAGGTTCCCAAGGTCAAAGTGATTTAAAGTGAAATGCTGGGAGCTGATAATGGCCAACTTCAAAGGACCAATGCTTCCGTCTTCCAACACTCACTGGCTCTCTCATTTCTTCTGCAGGTTYATCACAGAGCTTCAGGACCTTCTCTTTACCATTCTGAAATTACTGCTCTACTGGTGACCTCCCCAYGTGGGCAACCTGACCTGCCACCAGTCACTTGAGGAGATCTGTGCATACATTGCCACCRTAAAAGGACACAGCAACCCTCCATCCTCCTTTCACTTGGTCTGTGAGCATGCAAGGAAAAGTAGCAGTATGGCCAATTTTGTCTATGGTATCTGCTCCACCTATTGGAAGTGTGATGCTCAGTACAGGGAACCTGTATATACCAGCTGCTGATGGGAATGGACCACACTTACCACATACAGGTCATGCTGCTGCTGGCATGGTCTGTAAATAGTACCTCGGACATAGAGACATTTTTGTGARATGTGCCCTGACCACGTCACACAGCCACCCACTTTCTGGGTGTGGGTAGTTTACAGAAAGGCTGAGCTTGGAAATACAAAACTGCTCTTAAGGAAGGCAGCTGCAACCACTGGCACAGTGCAAAATGGCTAGCATTTCACAGCATACCAAAGGATGGAGAGGAGGCCCCACGAGGCCAAGGACCTGGCACCAGCTGCTACGAACACGGAATCCATGTGCTACTGATTCAGCTGTGCACCGTGGCGGATTTGGTCTTAGTGGTTACCTAATGAAGCCCTTGGAGCATAAAAACAAATAGTTTCTTATTTCAGAGAAMGGAATGAATGAAAATACGTTTGTAGAAGATACCATCCTTCGAACGAAACATGATAACAGAGCAGGGAATGGATGCCGTTTCCATTTTTTTTCCCTTAGCCATAGCACCTTAGCCTGTGGTTGGCAGGCATAAACGTAGGTGTCTGCGCACTGCTCACTTGCTGTTATCTGTCTGCTGTTATATACCCTCAGGTAATGAAGCCCCCATCTGCTCATACTGAGATGTGTTAATTGATTTTGTAGGAAGCAAATAATGGATTTAACTGTTTATCAGTGACGCACAAAGTATGATTACTCATACTCAAAGTATGAGATGAGAAGAGGGCAAGCAATATTCATTAAAAGAGACAGTTGTTTTCTATTGTTAAAGTACTTTGCTCTCTTCTTATATGCTACTGGACAGTAATCCTGTTAAAAATTGTTGTTCATTTTTAACATTCATCTAGCAGAGTTCAGTGAAACATATGCCTAGTAAAACAAATGGAGAGAGCAACCTCTAAATTGCTGATTATATCATATGTGGATTTTGACCAGACAGAAGGAAAAAAAAAACACTGCAGGGACCCAGACAAAGGATTCTGGTTTGGGCTGTTTCATGATTTGTTTGTTCAAAACTCTTCTTTTCTGGGGTTAGAGCCCGACAGTCCCTAAAGCTCAGATGCATTAACAATAGGCTGGAGTGGGTGTAGTTTATTGGACTGTCTAAAATATCTATGTCTGAATTCTTTTCATTTATTCTATAATAGTAGTAGTGTGCACAAAGGTAAGACGGAATAACAATTTCTTTTCAACAGTTATGTACAAAACTCCAACTTCCACTGTTTTAAGCCAAGTTTCTTGTCAGATTTGATTCTATCCACTCGGGCTAAATGGCCGATGTGATTAGAAAGTCACCAGAGACCTCCTGACTSTCTTTGAATGTTTATAAGTGCTTCAGAGATGGAAAGGTGAATCACTGCTGAATGCAGATCTGTTCCTGCCTTCCCTTCCCATCAAATCACTCCAGACCATCCTAGCTTAGTTTATCCTAAAGAACATGAAAGAGTGCCACCATATATTTAGGGCTCAGTCCTGCCCCAGGTAAAACCTGTAGCAAGATTCCTTTTGAATTCAAAGAGAGAAGATTGAGATCCTTCATGGGCCAAGCAACCCTAACTGAAAGGAAAGCTAATTAGAACATGGCTACTTAAATTAAGGTCATGTTTGCTATTGCGGTTCATATTTTCTCAGGAATGAACCACTTGTTTAGGTTGCTATGGTTACTTGTTACAGTTATGCAAAGAGAAGTCCAATTCAGCCTATCCCTGGAATGCTGAATGTGGACAATTTAAAAGATAAATACTACAAATGTGACATTAATCACGCCAAAGCTCCTCTGACTGCCTCAAAACCATAAAACAATRCTGTTTTTATTATTGAGGGGTGCCTCTCACTCGATTTTGGTTCACAGAATAATGTATTTCAAGATGAGGATGTTAACTATACTCAGTGGGGTGACACTGATTCATACCAGCCTTATGTTTGGCTCAATAAATAAAACAGAAATGTAAYTATCAGCATGTCTCTGTTGAAGTTCTTTATGAGTATGGTAAGCCAGCAGAGACATATTTTAGGCATCATTTAGTGGCGCCTTACCTGTTCATTACTTCCGTTTACGTTTGTAGAGAACACCTGAGTCTTGCATAAGCCTTAGGCCTTCCTGCCCTGTTGGGTTTCGCCCAGCCCCAGCATCTTCTACATAACTGGGAGTTTTGCCTATGGTACCTTGAAACTCGAAGTATTATAAAAAAAATGCTAAATCACACTTCACACTGATGCTGTGGAGCATTTATAGAGACAAGCTTTCTTTTTGTTTAAATTCAACTGTATTCCTGGTTCTGACACAGATATACAACCCAATGTGGTTTTCTCTCTACCAGTCATGGGCTGGGCACAGCACTTCCTCCCACCCTCGTATCCTATTTGCAGACCATTATGTTACCTTGTGGTGGTCCCTAGCTAGTAATACTCTGCTCTCTATCTAGCTCAGAGCTTTTAATTGCAGAAACAGGACAAGCATTTGTTATCTACCTTTTAAAAATATTATTATTTCTTCCCCAAATGAGTTCCAGGCTGTGGTTTCCAGCAAGCAGATTCTGTTCACATGCTGGTCTGACTGTCCCTAAAGAAGGGCACTGCTTCCATCCCATGGTCTCAGGGTTAGGGTCTTGTCTTCTAGAGAGCGCATGTTGGACTAGGTAAACTGACTGCGGCTGGCTAGATACTTCTTGATGATCTTTTAGCTGAGGTGAGGTGTCCCACTATGGAACTGTTGTTTTTGCTTAGTTTTGTTTTGTTGTTTTTAATTTACACTACTTGCACCATTTCGTCAAAGTTCTTTTTGTACGTGTAGTGGTGGGAATGGTAGGAAACTAAAACTAATKCTAACAGGTGGAGTATCACCCAGAATCTACTATTTATTTGGCTGCCCAAAGAGGTTTAGGGTCCTGGTTTGGCCAGGGTTTAGCTAGAATTTCAGGCTTTCTGCTTTCTTTGATTCAGGTAGAGAATCTCAGAGGAGGCAAATTTCCCGAGAAAGACCAGACCCTCTGCTCCTTTTGGACAGTGCATGCACAATCCCTTTCCACTGCAGCACTCTCTTCTGTAGTTCCTGTCCTCCAAGATGAGGGATGGAGGCATCTCTCTGCCAAGGCTTGCCTCATCTGGGACCTTCTAGCCCACCATGCTACTARGAATAGATAGTACATCTCTACTACCACCACAGCTTTTTTGGTGAAGACATGGGCAGGTGAATGTACTGAGGAGAAACAATGCTGCTTTCTTGAAATGCATCACCGACTTCACGGTGTCTCTTTACTCAAATACAAAGTAGCCTAGAGGGGAAGAGAGTCCCGCCTCACACACACTGCACCGCACCTGTGGGTAAAGGCATGTGCACAGGTGGTTACTGCAACATAGCTTGTATGGTGTGGCATAGTGAGGCCAGAACCTTTCAAAAATGGGTTTATCTGCCCATAGCCCTGTGGACAGCGTAGGCTGCATGTGCCAGAGTATGTTGGCACAACAGCTGGTGGCTACCTAGCAACCCAAGGCAAACCTCCCATGCAGTGAGCATTTACAGGCTGCCTTATAAATGACTCCAGAGATTTAAGAACTCACACGACAGCTGTATGAGCTAGAGCTGAAAGCTTTTCATGTAACAGTAGTGCTGATATGTTTGTTCATGGAGATAAAAATTGTATTTCTATATGGTGCCAGGACATAGTTTATTAAAGACTCACCTCTTTACATGTAAGAGAACCAAATCTGCTCTCAGGCTACAGGCATGCAGAAGCCTCACTCGAGGGTAAAGAAAGGGGAGAGGCTGCTGGACACCAGTGGCTTCTTGTGTCCAAACGCCTACTCAGAAATAAGGTCACAGTAACTCACCACTTTTTTCTAGAGATAAACACCCCTGAATCTGTTTATAACTGGTTACTAGGATGCAGCCAACAGGCTGTGAGCTGATGGCTTCCCTTGCTTAAGATTGCTTGCTCTCCTGTTGCAGGATGACTGGCACTATTGCTGGAGACTTGTAACACACTAATAGCTGCAATGGCATTGAGCAGTCTTGATGTAAGAGCACTGAACAGTTTCTCAGGAAGCAGTTCCTTAATGTTATGCARTAAGCAGACATCAGTCATAGGGAAAGACCTATTTGCTCTATCAGTATATCAAGCACAGCAGACTCTCACACTGATTTTGAGGAAGCACTCTGCTGTAAAGGTCTAATGCAAAGCTCACYGAAAAGAAAGGACAGACTTTCATCATCCTCAAAGAACTTTTGTTGAAGATAAATTCTGAAAAGATCTTGGCTACCAGACCACTAGCATATTTGCAAAACCACAGGCTGGGTTAGGTTAACATCATAGGAAGGGCTGACATTAAGGGTGTTCTTATAATCCCACCTTCCACTAACAACACTGTAAAACTCCCACCCCAAACAGTAGAAGCTGTCACACTGGGAAGAYCTGCAGGACCTTCAGCCTGACAAAGCCTTTACCTGCTTTACAGTATTTTTCTCTGCCGGACATGCAAAACTCGCCCAGCCATCGAGGTCTGAAGACAGACAGCTATGCTTCCCTGCTTCTACCTCTAATCTTGCTGTGCCAGTGTGTCCTCTCCAGCCCCTGCAGGCAAAGTTCAATTCAGGAAATAAGATTGTATTTCAAATTTCAATACCTTTTCCTTCCAGACCAGCTTCTACTGTTAGTTCTGCTTACTTATTTCTCTGCTAGACTGCTGAGTTGATATTCCATTTTCTTCRTTCAACAAATACTGGCTAGATTTTTTTCCCTCCATTCCCTTAGCACCTTGTGTTTGTGAGTAGAAGTCTGCTGGTTTAAGCATAAAATCCAGGAATGGCATCCATCGCAATAAGGAACTGACATGGCAATAAGTGCTCTTCCTCTGAAGAGGTGGCCATCACAGGGCCCCACAGTCTCAGGTACCATGCACCTGACTGCCCTGGCTGTCTAAACTGCACCTCTGGCCAAAAGTGTATTTTAAGTTCTAGCAGTGTGGTAGAGTGTGACCACAGTAATCTACATCTCCATGACCTTGTCCCTGCTGCTGAAATTAGCTTTACATAAGGTTTAGCTCAAAAGCCTCCCCAAGGCTTCAGCCAATACTGTCTGGACAAGGGARTGCAGTAAGAGCTACAGAGTGTAGCCCTGAATTCCCTGTTAGCCTTTAGCTATCTTCCAGGAGAAATTAATTAAATTCAAGGCCTGATGTTTAGCATCACAGGGATAAGTTCCCTTTCAATGCTTTTCTCTGAAGTGCAATGAAAGACAAACACCCGTGTACTAGACTTCAGTTCTATTCAGAACAAACTAGAGCATGTTCAAGCTGAGATACAAAACACATCAATTGTGACTAAGCTTTCAACAGCATTCTTACATTATTTCTCCTAATTACATTTAATCCCCTAAATGCTATTCACTGTCTTGATTTTCCTTGAGGTGACTGGGTCACTTGTGTTGCAGATGAATCAATGTGTTCTTCACTCTTGCCCTGACATTTAAATTAACTTGAAGACAGTCAGCTATAAAAGACTGAAATAGAGGTCTCTCTTTGCCCTGTCCCTCCTGCCCTGCCTCTCATATGTAGTGCCTTAGAAACAATTTTAAGGTGTCTTCTTTCCCCATAGTGCTAAAGGTTGCATGCAATCTTTTCTGGGTCAGAAATACTTAATCCTTAGTTATAACCACGTTAACATTCTCGTTTGTAGTTTGGCTCATAGTCCTGCAGCTTTTGTCCAGTTGGAAATGGTGGACAGAAATAATAGAGGAATATTTTCTGTCTCATGGCTTGCTGTGAAAAAAATCTAAAACCAAAAAAGCTAAAAAAAATAAAAACAATAAAGTAATTTTAATAAAAATATAATTAAAATAGTATAAAAATAAATTAAATTGGCAGAGAATAAGGGTCAATAATCTTGCAACAATAACAAATGTTTATGTGACTTGGCTATTGTACTTGTCTGAAACATATTATCCTGGATTTTTCTGGTCAGATTCTCTGTCATCTAACTGTAAAGATATAAAAGATAAATATCTTCCAGGGAACTGTACATGTCTACTTTAGGTCAAATTAAGTTGCCTGTTGGTGGAGTGTTTGTCCCCACTAACTTGTGTGGTGTTTGAAGTAGAAGGAGATTAATGCCATGCGTGAGACAAAAAAMTGAGGATTGGCCTTGCTAACATTAACTATCAAGAAGCAGAGCTAAGCATGAATGAAAGATTGTAAGAGAGAGCACTTTGATCGTTAAAATTTTGAGTCTTATTCATCAATATTTTCAGTGATCTCTAGAAGGAGAGGATTAACAAGCAGCAAATATCAACAGTATGGGACAAGATGTTCTACTTCTGGTGTCCACATCCAAAATRTAAATCCTTAAGATCCTCACTCTACTGACATCTTAACCTGGAGATACTTACTATCCAAAGACGCTTAAATTTCTCAGCACTGAAATTCCCAGACAGCTCTACCTTGTGCTTGTGCTGCTAYGCCATCCTTTGCCCCTCTGGCCTGTGGGGCTCCCTCTGCTGAGGACAGAACCGAATACAGATCTTCACTTCCCATGTGTGGCTATTGCTGTCAACCTGCTGAGCAGACGGAGGTACAGTTTGCTGTGGTTGGAAGAAACAATGACTGTGACATCTCAGGATTTGTTCAAAGCATCTGTAGTTGGTAACTACTTTTGTAACTGAGTGGTCTCATTATCTAATGATTTCTTCTTTGCTTCTGCTGGTCTGATGCCCTTATCCACTTTGGGATCTGTTTTGTACTTCAGCAAGCCCCAGAGGAGATACTGATGCTAATGTAAATGCCATACAGACAGGATCATGTCTGTCAAGCTCTCCAGATCTGCTGTGTTGGTAACTTTGTATAGAAACAATACATGACATCTGTGGACTGGGACACAGCACAGCATACTTTGGAGGATGAAAAGCCCTACTTCTTGCATTGAGGAAGGAAACCAACAGAGCATTTAGCATTGAAAATAAAAATTTAAAAGACAACAGAAAGAGAGGACTATGAACATCTCTGCCATTTAGCCAGGTCCATCCCTCTTAGGCATCCAAACTTCCCTTCAGAGCTGGTGGAGTTGGTCAATAGAAACTGTGGAGTTTAGTTTATCTAAAATAAGTAGACGACATGCACATTCAAAGTGCCTGTTTTTCTTTCATGAACTTTTTTAAGCAGTCCTGTGTTGACTGTTTCTGAGGATGGCTCTGTCCTCTAGACTGTGTAGCTACCCCATGGAGATATGGGTCTCATACCTTCCTGTGCACTGTGACGGGACTCTGCTGTTGATCTTGTGAGTTTGGTTAAAAGCCTAAAAAAAAGATGATGCAATATTCAGGCTTCTTCATGCATCTCCTCCCAGCAGCTTTTTACTGAGTGGTAGTGTCAATTTACTACTGTAAATCAGCAGATTTAAGATCTATGGCCTATYTGATGAGCAGTCTTAACTGCTGGTTGTTTTCACTTCCCATAGTTACCTATGAAATACATACTGTGATTGCAAGTACAGTATATTGCTGCAAGCTTGGTTTCCTACAGAATAAGATATCAATGTTTTAAGTGAGTCTTCTGAGAATATTCATCATTACACTAAAGAGTAGGTGCCAATTTAAAAATGAACCAATTATTAATGAATTAAAAAAAATTGACTGCRCTTAGTGAGAAAGGTAATGAAGAAAGCAAGAATGAACATGATCTACTCTGATCATGTACGAATGGCTTTGAAAGATTGTGTGCTACCTGATTAGCAGACTAGGAAGAACTTGAGCAGTCACAGCAACTTTAAATATAGACTAGAGCCTTAAGTTTGAGTATGTGAAACATGAAGAGGGAGCTTTGGCACAGGGTATGTGAAAGCTGAGATCATTCTGATCTGTCAAAAAAGAAAGAAAAATCAAAGTGCTAAGAGTAAAACTGGTCAGTTTGTCCTCCTCTTTCTCTTCTTCCTGCTTTGCTAATCAGTATTAAATCACTTGATTAAATAAACTATTCCTTTAAAGATCCTGCCTTTACGGTGTTTGGCCTCTCTGCTCATCAGCAGTCTGGGTACAGTTTGTTGGGATAGTCCAGAAGTTGCAATCTCCGGCAACTGCAGACTCTAATCCATGGAAGTCAAGCATTCCAAACATGGATTGGATTTCCAGGTAAAGTCTAGGCACTTTCCACAGCTCAGATATGTTCACTGGTAGCCCCTACTTAGTGTAACATCTTTTTTCCCAAGACTTTATGTATATATATGGGAACGTCTTGTCAGGTGGCATCACAAGTACAGGTAACATAGTAGTTTGGCTCGTCTAAAGTTACTGCGGACTAGCACTGTCAATCAGAAAGTGTTTCTAAGCTGGCTGGGTCTCAGTTCTAGCAAAAAGAACTGTTTCAGATTACTAGGTTGAGGAAAGTTAAGTTTTCTGCCATGGAGAATATTTGAATTTATTATTTCATTTTTTCAATTCTAAAAATATGCAGAATGTTGTGCAGAGAATCTTAGCTATGGACAGGTCCCCTGGTGTAGAACTGTTCACRGTATGAGCTATTACAGCTGCAGAAATAGACCGTTATATTTAGTTTGAAGGGGCAACCTGACAGCATGAGCAATGAAGGAGCCATAAAACCTACCCTGTCTATAGTCCCAACCTTTTTGCCCCAATAGGCTGTATCCCAGAAGCCTGAGGACATGCAAAGAAGGATCATGTTATATTTGCTCTGTTTCTATAYGCTTTCTCCAAATTTCTCTACCAGCTAGTATATTGGATTAGGTGAACCTTTGATCTGGTTTGCTTAGGATCCTACATATYCTTCTGTGCTAAGATCCTCAGTACAAATAACCATGGAAGGGTCTGAGCCTGTAGAGATAAAAGGAAGGATATGCAGGAGTTAGGGTGTTTATTACATGTGTTGGTTAATGACATTTATAGTCGATTTCACGAGCACTTTCAAGAAGGGAAGTGTTCTAGCTGTCATGGGTGAGGRGAAGGCAGAAGTGTGCTGGAAGAGCACAGAAAGGGCTCCTTGTTAATGCAGAAGCACAAATACCAGCCTGGTGGCCAGAGCTGAGGCATTCCAGCCAAAGAAAGACATTTACCAATCTCTGCCAATTTAATTTCCTTTTTTTTTTTTTTTTTTTTTTTTTTTTTTTTTTTTTTTTTTCTGTTGGAAGAAAGTAAAACAAGCCTCAAGATCTCCAAGCCTTATGGGGAGAGGGCAGGGGAATATCTGGGCACTGATGTGCAACATTTAATAATTAGGATCAATGACATTCAAATTTTTTACCTTTACCTCTATGGCTATTTGTGATTTCAGAGTGAAGTGAAATAGCYGTTGCCTGAAAAATCAAGAGATTTCTGCTTCAGAGAATGTGACAGGGAAGAGCATAGGGCAGGTTAGATACATGTTAGATACATGCCCAGTTCCCTCAGGATAAGGGTGAATATTTTGAATCTAGGTTTTCCAAATCCTCAGTAAATATTGTAACTGGGACATCCACTAAAATAGGACATCAGGTCTGCCAATGGTCTCTATACAAGAACGGGCTGTGGTGCCTCAGTCTGGCAAACCATGCACGGCTGCAGCACCCTGCAACCGGCTGAGGCATCTAGCTCCCTGAATGAGGTGGGGGTCAAGCCTTGGCTCCTTGCTCTGTACTTTTCAGCAGAGGATTCCTAATTAGTTTGTTGGCTTTTGTGAACTTGATGCTTGGGCGTCTAAGAGTGCAGTTGCAAGGCAATTAAGCCAATGAGAGTGAAGATTTCTGGTCTCCCTCCTACCTCTAGTGGCTATATGAGGAGGCTATTTATGGAGATCATTCAGCAAAACCCAGGCAATCCTTGCCTCCACCCCCTCGGTAACCCACACAGCTATTTGTTTTGTTTTGTTTTTCGTCAGGTTGGTTTCCAGCCAGCCAGGCTCCCTTACCAGAGTCATGGCACAGTTACGCAGGTCTCCGTACTGGTGCAAAGGGAAGGCTGAAACTGGGGACCTCATGGAGGCTGGACTTCAACAGCGAGCTTGGATGTTGTGAACTACACTATGTCACAGTGTGCCTGAATGTGAATATACAAAAGGCATCAGAATCAGTAAATAATTTGCATACTGTATGTCATTTGTGTTTGGCCGTGAGAATAAGAGTCAGTTCTGTGGAGAGCTGTACGCACTCAAACCTCGTCAGGATCCTCCTGCTCATGCACTGTGCTCCAGAAGTGACTGCTCTAACTTCAGTGGAAATACTCAAGTTATTCCTTTGAATACGAAGGCTACGAGCCCCCATCCAAGAGGATGACCCACAAGCCGTGCTTCTGCAGCACAGGGCTGGCAGCGTCTRGTCCCGGTTCAGTCTAACCTACTCTGCTGACATCCTCTTTCAGATGTATGTATTTAAAGGAAAAAAATAGCAAATTCCTTTTGTTTGTTTGTATAATGAGTTTTAGCAGTGTCTTGGGCAAAGATAAGATTATGTGGATATTATAGTTATCTGGGCCTCAGAGCAATGTGCTTTCTGTGAAGAAATGCTGCAAGATGGCAGAAATATTTGTCTGTTCAGGCATTTGGAGCATTAATACCAGAGACATTGAAAATCAATGAAGGAAGAGAGTGGAGGTGAGTCAGTGGCTCTTTAGTGCAATGGACTGTGGCTTCCAAAATCCCTAGCCCCAAACTTTTCTCTCTTGCAAATGTTCCTGTATTGCCTTACTCTGTGAGTAAATGCAAGAACTATTTTGCTCCTTTTCATCTTTTTTGAAATGTATATGAACATGAGAAGCTGTGGAGACCGCAACAAGTATGTAGGACAGCAACAGCTGTGCTGTTCTTACAAAGCTAACTGCAGTCAGGGCTTCAGCCACGGGAACCGATCTTCAGGGATCCTGAAATCTGCATAAATACGGCTTCACATGGCTCTTCTTCTCTTTTCTTTCGATTTTCCTTTCTTTTTCTTTTCTTTTGTCCACATTAAGGAAATTAAACCAGGGCATGAAGACACAAACTGGCCAAATGAAATTTGCTGTAAAACCCCATGTAAAACTCCCAAGGCTTGTGTATAACTCTGCCCTTAGTACAAMACACCATGAGAAGAAATAAAATTACAGTAAGTAAATAAGCCCTTAGACCTCTATGCACGAACAGCCTTAGTTGAATCCTGCAGCCCAGATTAGGCCTTTTAAAATGCTTGAGATGTGATGTCAGCGTCTCGGGTGCCAATACACTTGTTGCTCTCCTCCCTCAGACTACTTTAGTTCTCACACAGGGACGGGGCATCCAGACCGTGTGGGACAGAGCAAGAGGCTGAGAAGGAAATAATATCTGCATCACACCCAAGTCTTGGAGGCAGGACGCTGCACTCCGTTTACCTTCTCAAGGTAAAAAAAAAAAACTTGTTTTGTTTATTGGGTCAGATTTTCTCTTGCCCATGAAAATAGGAGGCTGACAAAACAACAGGGGAATGCAGGAATTTTGTTAACTGTAAGTGCCAGCCTTTTAATATTTAATCTGCAGACTAAAGCAGTTTCTATTTAAACCCTCTGTCTTCAGTATGGTACAGTCCCAAGGCTTCTCTTGTTTTCACCATAGATGTTATAGACTAATCTAGCATCTCCTTTAAGATTTAGTTTGTGTGGCTGAAATTCTTTATTTGTCTAGAGCTTATTCTTCATTTGTTTAAAGGCTTTTCTTTTATTTACTCAGCATTCAGATGGGATTAGTGGAATGTTATTCATGGTAAAGTATTCTCTGCATGAATTCCAAGAACATGCAAAAATCTAAACTTGTGATAAAGTAAATAAACAATAACAATAGCCAACAGAAACCTTCCAAATTTAACTTGAATGGAATTTCTGAAGTAATGGAACTCCGGCATCTTGAAAGTGCAAGAAAGTCAGAAGGTATCTGGGAAAAGTCTCTCTCATCTGTAGGATTAACTCACAAAATTTATGAAACTTTTCAGAAATGAATATGTTGCACCTTAGGTTTTCCTTGTACTTTTAGCAGTAACATGAATTCACTATTTTCTCACCTAAGCTTTACAAGAGAGGCTGAAATTTGAATTCTTTTAAGCTGTAGTATTTCAGTACAAAATTTTATAAACAGTAAAAATCATTTAAGAAAAGGTGGAAAAGTGAGTAGGATAAAAACTGTAGAAATTAGTTCTTCTACATAAGAGAAAAGTTTCCACCTATTTTATTTTAAAAATGAGAATACACAAAGAAATATGGGAATTTTAGGAACTCTAAACAGCAATATATTTGTGATGTATATCAGTTCAAAGTAATAAATGGGTTTGGGGCATTCTTTTTTTAAAAAAGCTTGTGCAAAGCAGAGCTAATTTCCAAGGACTGCTCATCCTGTGAGATATATTTTGGGGTGACACTGAGAACACTTCTTGTCAGGGGTGGAAATCAAAGAAGGTGATAAGCTGCTGGAGATAGCTTTTGCTTTTACTGTCCACAGTGCCTACTAAGTTCGAGCCACAGAAATAACATTTATTTATACCCATATAAATAGCTCTGCTGAAGTTCCCTCCTTCACTTATCTGTTCTTCACATGTTTTTCTTTTTCGTTGAAAGAGCCTGTGACCTGAAGGCTGAGCTCAAGGACACTCCCAGAAAAGTCACTGAAGTTTTCCCTTCGCTTTACCTGTTGAGCTCTGCTCTCCCCTGGTTATTCCCCAAAATGGAGCGATCCACACAAGAACTCTTCCTGAACTTCATGATTGTCCTGATTACTGTATTGCTCATGTGGCTCCTTGTGAAGTCTTATCAGGAGTAAAAGACAATCAGAAACTCTCGGAGCTGATTTAAGTATGTCTCTGCAGACATAAATAACATCCTCAGCACACCTCTGATTAGCTTTCAGTCAAATGAGGATGACATGAATTTTTTTACTCTTGCATTTGTGTTGCCTGTGCTAATGTTYGTAATGGGTCTATAACGGTGTAATTATTTCCTTCTGCAGTGATCCAGCTGTAAACTGTAAAATGCAAGGTCCTTAGACACTATTACATGTGGCTGTCTCCTCCGACAGCTATTGGGAATGTTGTAACCCCTCTGCCYACAAAGCCTGCTTCTTTGGTGTCAGTGTTAGGTTTTCTAGAGCATAAATCTGTAATACGCGATGTATCTGTCTTTATTAACCAGCATAAAAGACATAAACTTGCTTAATAGAAAGAAGTGTGAAACCTTTACTTTCACTTGCTCTTGTTTCTCTTAAATAAAGAAGAACATGTGAAACCCTGCTTTGTAGTGTCTCKTTTCCCTTTTCTGGTCCTGTCGCTGCTAACTGATAGACCTGGCAATAACGCCAGTAGAGTGGGTCATGCAAGTCTGGCATTTTTATTCATACTTGGATTTTTACTTGTACTTTTTTTWAAAAAAAAATTGCTGTAGAGTGAGAGCGGAAACCCTGCAGGTTTATTAACGTGTATCCACAGGCAYGAGCAGACTCCAGCTGTTCCTGTAACCTTTCTGGCCTGAGTTAATTACCCTGCCAGTGCTATGAATGCCGTTGTCAGAGAGAAGCTCTGTCTCACAGCTGGAATTGCCGTATAACTGCGTTTTCTAAAGTTGGATTTTGGAGAGGGATTCCCAGCGTCCTATTTTTGGCTGAGCTATGCTTGGATCAGTGCCGGGGAGAGGTGGCTCGAGTCAGCCACGGGCGTCACCGCCCTGTCGAAGCCTGTCAGGGGCAGCAGTCCCACAGCATCCACACGCAGACTGACGCACGGCAAAGCTATCCCAGATGGGCCCCCTGCACCGTACATCGAGTTTCCAGGGAGGTGCGTGACCGGGCTAACGCTGCAGAGTCGTCACCTGCTAAGGAGGTCTTCACCAGCTCAAGGAGCACAACRTGTTACAGTCCCTAGGTCTGCAAAGTCAGCAATTACGCTCCTCCTAGGAGTTTCTCTTGTGTTATTTTCATGGCTTCAGAGGATCAGTATTGTCTGTAAAATGCAGTTTTCTTTAAGAAGACGGTTATACAAGTATCCCCACCATTAATACAGGTCTCCTTCCTCTCCAGGCCTCTGTAAGGAATGCCTACTGTAAGTGCATTACCCAAATCTGCCTGTACATTACTCAAGGTGGCTCTGGGGGATTTGTATGTGAGATCGTACCGGCAGTGACAGCCTGGACTCAGGATTGTGCCTTAAGGACAGATAGTAAATGTCGTAGCACCATTTGTTGAATGTGACTGTTGCTTAAAGGTTGTTGGTAAATGATCCGTTGTCCTGTTCCGTTTGTATTTTCCGTCCTGCTTTGTAATCACCCCCGTTCCCTTCTTCGAATGTTTTTCTCAAAGGCAAAGAACAGTTACCACAGATGCATTCTCCCAGTCAAGAAAATTTGACTTTAGTGCAATGTTTGATAAAACCTGACTCTTGTCTCTGACTGAGAACAAACTTCCTTGCAGCGTTTCCAGGGACAACAAATTTTCTCTGAGAAAAGTGAGACATTGAAATGAGCTTTTGCCAACAGCCTTCCT
The DNA here is from genome assembly GCF_003343005.1 of Rhea americana. NCBI lineage: Eukaryota > Metazoa > Chordata > Aves > Rheiformes > Rheidae > Rhea > Rhea americana. The sequence goes on along the minus strand of NW_028186412.1, from coordinate 5,422,458 downwards.
CTGCTATTCACCTTCCACCAGGTGCTCCTGTAATTTCATTAATTTACACAATCAGTTTGTGTTCATAGGGCTTGACTGAGGCATGCAGCAGAGACTGGAGAACGACATGGAAAAATCTATTTTTAAATATGATGAATACTTGATAATTCAGTATGAAAGATTCTCGTCTTTCACATRCTGTGACTCCCTATCCCAGCTGAACAGTGTGTCTTCATCCAGTATTATTAGATCTTCACTGTGGCTTAAAAATATATTTTCGGACTTGGGTGCATCATAGCTTTCCCTGGAAACCTCGCCGCTGTGCACCCACTCTGCCTCTTCTGGCACAAAGCAGCTTGCTGTGCCCCGGCAGGGAGGGATGAAGCTTTTCTGATGCCCACGGAGTGTACGGCCGATCTCCAGCAAGGCCAACGTAAYAAGCAGATCAACACATTTGGGCTCGCCACAGGCTAGCAATGAAAAGAAGAGAGGTGTGGGYTGCACTACCTAAAACAGCAGTGCCRCAGACAGTCACGGTTCAAGGTGATCCAAGCAATTTTGGGGTACAAGGAGAAACTGTCAGTGAGAGTCTGGAGCATCCAAGCCTGTTAACCATCTGTCTCTTTGAGAATAGGCACGTATCTAAYAAGTACAATATGATTAAGCTTGAGCACCCCAAATAAGTTGTTTTAARTGAGAATACCAGTCTAAGCCATTTTCTTCTCAGGCATTCAAAATTTTTMGTAGATTTTGAATGAGAAAAGTTCAATTTATCCAGAACTGAGGCGCTTTTCTCTTTCTTTTAGTTCAAACAATGTAATTTTTCTAAGACTGAAAAAAAAGGCAATTGAAGTATCAGCATTAATGCCAGATGCCCTGAAACGAGAGCACTGTACTAGCAGACAGGCACGCTGGCATCAAAGAGCACCAGCCAAATACATGCATATAGGCCATTTTCTCATCAAATGTAGGTGCTTAGTGTGACCTCTGAATCTCAGCTCTCTCCATCGCCTTCCTGTTTGCCAAAGAGGCCCTTGAGGAGGGGTGACTCTTTGTGACCTGAGGACTGGTATTACCAGCTTGTGCTAGCCTTTGCAGTGTAAGAGGAGAACCAGAGTACTTCTAGAGTAACACTCATTTGTCTTTAGTTTTTTGGCGGAATTATCTTAGACAAAAATGTTATTAAAATTAAACCTAAGAATAAGTAGCTGCATTAGCTCCTCCAGCAGCCCCACTGGCTGCAGAGATGGTTGATCAGGTACTGCAGCCTGCTCAAAGCTGGGGTACCCCACAAATTTCCAAGAACTTCATCTGGCCGCCTCCTGCTCTCTAATGCTGCCTATTGGAGCCACCCAGAGCTGCTGCTGTGGCAGATCTACTCCTTCTCTAACCTAAGACATTTTCCTTCTTCTTCCTTTTCTGATTGATCTACTGGTCTTTCCAGGTGACTGGGTGCCATGGTATCACAAATTATCTGGAGAAGATTTTTCTTTCTCACCTTAAAGGCTCTAAGTTAAAATGTTGTCACATATTTTAATTAACCCATATCTGTTTTAAGCTGCACCTTTCTTTCCGATCTTTATTGCCCTTTATGAATTGCATTTTAGGAATGATGTACTACGAGAAGTACTTATTATGCAAGCTTTCTTTTATATATGAAAGCTTTTTTGTTCTATACACACACACACACTTATATCAGTATATACAAACTTACAAATATTGATATATAAACATTTGGTCTGCTATGTGTTTCACATGTGGTGTGCACCTGACCCAAACGCAGTATCACACCTGCTCATGGAGAAGGTTTTGCAGGTGACAGTGTAGCTTATCCTGTTTCCCTTCCATCTGCTTTATTAGAGGAGTGCTTGGTATAGTATTTGCACAGGAACAACCAAAGACAAGCAAAACCATGGTTGCTCAGAACCTTGAATTGACCTGAACAAGGCAATTTTTATTCTGGTATCTAAATATAGATGAATTAGCCTCACCTAGAATGAACAGTTCAGTGGAGATCTTTCCATTCAATTTATTAGGCTTTGGATCAGACCTTAGTGACCTAAATTTAGATATTTGGATTTCAAAAGCTTGGCTCTAGGCCTGATGACTCAGAATTGCTAAGTGCTCTACTCTTCACTCAAGAGAAATTAGAGACACAGGACATTCAATGTGCTTTTGCAAAAAAAACCAGACAGGCTTGGGTGCCTAGATGTGAACCTAGGAACCAAATTTTAGTCATCAGGATTTGAAACTTTGTCCAAATATTAKAAAAATTTTCAAAGGCAGTTATCAAAATATTTTTATCAAAAATGGTTTTAGTGGATTTGGGTTTCTGTATTTTTTGCAATAAGAGTWTATTTCTCAAGGAAAATTAAAAGTTGCCATAGACAGATGTCACACTTGAAAACCAACCATTGCCATTTGGCTATGCTTTCGAATTATGTCATGGCTGCTGAGGATTACATACCGTGTGTCCTTTTTCTGCTTTATAGACTAGTTTTCAGGTTAGACAAGTTCTTTATCATGGGCAACATAAGCAGTGGTTCTCATGATGCATCACCCCCCAGCTTCAGGATAGGAAACTGATGCAATGAGAGATGGAGAAGAGAATGGAAAAGAATATGGTTGGTGCTGATGAGTCACACGTGCTGTAATTTCAAGAATATTTATTGTACACAATTGTTTCGCGTTGCAATGTTTTTGRTTTGCAAATTTTCACTCAAAATTCAGATCTCTATGGGAAATCTGCACACAGCCGTTTATGTGTGCATGTTTGCGCCTGTGTGTTCAGCAAATGATATGGAAAGARGGGAAGAAGTAGGAAAGGCAAAACCGAGTTTCTCAGCCATATCAACATGGCAATCCTGTGTATGCGTATAGTTTTTCTCTGGACAAATCCAAGAAAGTTTTAAACATAAATAACTTCCAGCATAGTTCTATTTGTATAACTACATTTGGAAGTGTTCCAAAGGCAATAGATGCCCTTGCATTTCAAGAAGATCTTTGTACAATAATTATCTATGTTTTACTGGTGCAGTGAGCTAGGAAAGATCAAGAAGACTGACAGTTGCTGACACTTGGATTCCATTGTGAAGGCTACTAAATCATTCTTCACCTACACAGCTGAGCTAGCTTGCCCCTTGTGCATAGGGCTTACCCACAGATTAGCTTCTCGCAGGTCTGAGCTGGAAAAGCTTTTAGCATGTTTCCCAAGACCATATACAGCTGATGCTCAAGCCAATCAACTCTGACCTCTTAGCTTAACAGTTCAGCTGTCAGCTTCTAAAGAGAGATGACAGTATTTTCAAGCAGACTCCATTATGCTTGTCAGCTAACTCTAATCTCTGCTCAYGCTGGCCAACCTGTGAATGAAAGTAAAGAAGCACAAATGCCTGCAAAATGAACAGAGATAGTCGCTTAATGCTGSTGTGCTTTTTGTATTGCACCTGTACTTGATAGTTCTTCACTTCAACGTATGGATGAGGGAGAAGATAAATAATTTGGCCTTGGCACCAGASTTGGCTGAATGTTCTCACATGCTTCCTTTTAGTTTGAACTGTGGGATCCAGAAGGGTATCTGGTGTACAAATGTGCCTTGGCCTACTAGCTTTGTATATATGCATCTTTGTGTACCCAGAGCAGCAGCCAGAGCTGAGGCTTTATTCCAAATGACTGTTTTCCCCACTCCACTTCTCCCCTCTTGGAAGCAGGTAGCGTTAAACTCTCTGCCTCAAAGGAAGGAGTCCAGAATATATGGCAAGAGTAGTACACAATCTCCCTCCAAAGTATCACATCCCATTCACATCTGCTCTGTACTCCTGTCCCTGACCATAGCTATGAAAACCTAGAGAGAGCGTCACTCAACTTTGAGGTCAGGTTGAAGGATCAAGGTGGCCGTATTCACCCATATATATAACTTTGCTCTCACATTCTTTGGAGAGACTTAATCTTTTGCAGAGATATGCCTTGGGAGATGGAGTGAATCTAGCCTTGTGCTTATTGAAGTCTGCACACTTCTGCATGCACTTGGCGTAACTCTGGACTTGCACATTACCGCAGCAGATGAGCTTAGATGCACACTGCAAAATATCTAGCAGGAGTGACCTAATTCTTTAACAAAAACTTGAAATATACTGAGCAATAAGCGGTGTAGGATGGATTTTGCATGTACCTCTTTTCCCTGCAGTATTTAACCATTTTGTTGTTCAGCTTCTTGTCCTCTGAAAGTAGAGATATAATTTTTTTAAATACTTACAGTGCAGTTTCACTAGTGACTGTCAGTTTCAGTAGGACAACCTGAGCCTTTCAAGCAAGATAAGAAAGATCTGTTTCTGCAAGCAGAAGGCCATAACTTCAGTGGATTTCAGTGGAAACTAGGCCTGTTTATGTCAGATAGGGATCAGCCCCTTTGTGTTTCCCTAGCTCTGATCTGCTCATATGAAAGTCTGTTTCAGCAGCACTTGAAAGAGATACGCCAGAGGTAATTTTAGTCCTTTTGCTCACATACAGTTGAAGTCCTCTTCACCTGCTTGGTTGTGAATTTTGGCTCCTTCCCTGCTGAGGCTGTACTCCCTAGAGTACTGAAGACTCACTCACAGGCTGGGGGAAAGCTTGTCTGTATAAAAAAGCAGCCCCAAAGCTATAGGGATCATTGTCTAGACRTGAAGTCGTATAATAGCGTATCCTGTGGTAAAGGACAGTTAAAGGAAAGTTAATGAAACTCATATGGAAAACAAAAATAAATGGCAATTTTAACAAATAAAGGTCCATTTAACCAGACACAGAATCAGACCAAACCCAAAGGCGAACAAGATTTTTGTGGAATCACTACCAACAAAATGAAGCTGGGCAGATTGGAATATATGTTTTTAATGAGAACAAGCCTATCAGAAACTTGGTGATTGGAAGATAACTAGTAGGACACTGTGATAGTCCAGTGCAAATWATTTCAGAAGGACAAAGAAGATGATATCAATAAGGAAGTAGGAACATACATTAAAGAAAGCTTTYGATAAGTAAACTAACTATTCCAGCATGTATTATAGTATATCTCTAGCCTGACATTTGAAATATAAATAGGATAAGGGTAATATCAGGGCAAAATTGTCAACCAGAATGTGACATGCTAAAGGACAGCAGAAAGTCTGTAAGGCAAAAAGTTCAGCAGCCACAGTGAACCTCATTTGCCTTCTTCATGTAGGTAAATGTCACACTGGGCTCTGATACAGGCTGCGTTTCTTGCCATCATAAATTATTTTTTCTTGAGTGGTCATATGTCACAGAAAGAATGCAGTCGTGAAAAACACACAGGGCCAGGATCAAAATGTTGCCTTTGAAATATGACGGTGTGAYAGTGACCACACTGTGCTTGACTGAAACATCCTTATGAGGATGGGAAAGTCAGAAGGAGAATCAGCAGAGTACAGGAAGTAGCACTGACATTCAGAACATAGAAGCTGCATCCAAATGGGGGAAGCAGGAAAGAACTCAGACAAGTAAATGCAAAATCATACAGCAGGGAAAAAGGTTGAGTAACAACAGTCCAGATGCATCAAATGTTAATTATAAAAAATATCAGAGTAGGAAACCTGCCCCAGAGACTGTAGAATCTGCAGTTGATAGTTGTAGAGCAGAAGTGCTCAGGGAAGGTAAGTTTGGTACAAGAAAGATATATTAATTATTTCAGCAGTGCTCACAGTGGAACAGATTAAGAGGGTTTCCACACTAGAATTTAACTGCAAGTGATGAGTTGGAGGAATGGACTGAACTGCAGGACCAAAAATTGGAACAGGACCAGTAGAAGGAACAGTAGCATATCACCAGGACCAGATGATGTTCACCCAGTAATTTTAAAGGAATTCAGATATGAATTTGCTTAGGTAGTTACAGTGGAGTGTAACTGATTGCTTATATCAGACATGGTACCAGAGAAGGTTGCAGATGTGATATTAGTATTTAAGAGGGTTGCAGAGGACCTCTAGGCAGTTACAGACCAGGGAGTTTCATCTCCATATTGGAATATATATATATATATATATATATATATATATATATATATATATATGTATATATATATATATATTTTTTTCATATATTCATATATATGTGTATATATATGTATGTGTGATAGAATTTGATGGCACATATGTGGAAAAAACAGCAATGCTTTTGCAGATGGAAATCATACTTCCTAAATCCATTAACTCTTTGAAAGAACCAGTGAACATGTCAGTAAAAGTGTGCTTGTCAAAACCCAAACTGTCATGGGATAGAAAGGGAAGTTCTCCCTTTAACTGACTGAAAGATAAAAAGAAGGTGGCAATGAACAGTGAAATTATAATTAGAAGTTGTTCTATGAGACTCGGCATTGGTTAACATGTTTGCAAGAAAAAAAGTTAAACAGGACACTTGCAAAAGTTGCTCGTGGTGTAAATGTCATATATGAAGAGTTGCAGAATGTTGTCTCAGTAACGAATGTCAGAATGATAAAATGGTTGATGACATTCAGGTAAGGAGAAAAAGCCCTTCAATATACAAAATGATGAGGACATCACGTACTGGAACACAGGAAAAAGATCTAAAAATCATTGAACCCATCAAAACCATGCTTAATCTTGGAAATATTAGCAAAGGAATAGAAAACAAAACAGAAAACATTTTGTCTCTCTACAGAAAAGAAWGCATAGTGCCTACATCTTGAATATGCAGCCAACAGCCGCAGCAGTTCGCGCAGCGCTGTCTCGGCTCTGCCTTGAACTTCTGGGGCCCGTGGTGGACATTGCAGTCTGCTGATGCTTGTGGGACGTGGGGACTAGAGTGTGACTCTGCTAACAGGTAAGGGGAGCTGAGCAAGGACAACTGCAGGTAGCCTTAGGCTCTCCTGGAAGAAGCCCCAGCAATTATCCCCCACTCGAGCTGTGTGTAGCTACTGCTAACGAGCAGTCTCCCAGTCTCCTGTTGCCCCTGAATAGAGGGAGCTGGGGCTTTTGACACAGGTAACTCTTGTTTAGGGTGGATCAAATACCCTGTGGGTTGGTAGTAGAAAGAGGTCTATTTAAGAGCCAGGCCTGGAGCACAGCTSCTAGAGGCAGCCAACAGACACAGCAGTTCATGCAGCAGTTTGTGCAGCAGGAGTGCAGTTAGGTGCAAGAGGACATCTTCTGGTGCCAGTATTGCCCACTCTTGCTAACATGGTTGTAACTCGCTGTAAAGCTTGTTTGCCAGTGGCTGTGGGAACTGCTGTATCAGCTGTGTCGGAAGTGTCAACCCAGACAGACCCTCTTGCAGCAGATGCTGCCTTACAGGTCCCAGGCTGCAGGGAGTGCTTGGAGCCTCTCCAGAAGGCCTGGACTGATGGTCCGCTCTCCTGCAAGAGGTGTGCCGCTGTTGAGGATTCATGTCGTCAAGTCAGGGAGTTGTGGGATGAAGTCCGTAGATTATGAAACATGCGGGAAAGTGAGCAGGAGACAGACAGGGCGTCCTCAGAGACCGTGCTGCTCCCGAAGTCCCAGTCCCCTGCAGCAGGGGAGTTGCTGGAGGACTGTGAAGAGTGGAGTAGTACAGCACAGCACTGTCAAAGAAGGCTGGAAGCTAGCTGATTCTTGAGCAAAAAGAAGAAAGGCCCCTAATCCTCCCGTAGACCTGGAGCTGCGGTTGAAGAACAGGTTTAGTGCGCTCCGGGATGAGGAGAAGCCAGACCTAGCCTCAAGGGAAGCAACTGAGCTGCCTGACCCCGTGCCTTGYGTGACCACTCGGAAGAGGYGACRAGTGGTGGTAGTGGGTGATTCYATGCTGGGGGGGACAGAGGTGCCTATCTGCCRACCTGACCTGTCCTCTAGAGAGGTTTGCTGCCTGCTGGGGGCRAGGATAYGAGATGTGACTGAAAGTCTRCCAAGGATTGTASGCTCATCAGACTACCACCCTCTGCTGCTCTTTCACGTGGATGCTAACGATACAGAGAGCAAACTAGAGACAAYCRKGGAAGACTTCAAGGCCTTGGGCATGSTGGTCAAGGGTCTGGGAGCCCAGATGGTCTTCTCATCGGTCCTGCCGATTAGGGGGAGGCATGGGAATAGGAATAGAATAGGAATAGAATAGGAAGATTTCTCAAATCAAAAACTGGCTACGCCATTGGTGTTGGCAACAGGGTTTTGGATTCTATGACCATGGAACGTTGTTTGAAGACCAACAACTGGTGGGGAGAGATGGGATTCACCTCAYCAAGTGGGGCACATTTGCCTTTGTAAACAGGTTGCCCAGCCTAGTAAAGAGGGCTTTAAACTAGGTAGGAGGGGGGAGGAGGGGTGTCATACAGACAGGGTAGACACCAAAACACAAGTTGGGTTGGGGGGCCTCCAACAGGTGCATGCAGCTGGGGATGTGCGTTTGGGACATGGCTATGGGGAATCCCTGTACACCCTTCCTGGGAAACCTGCAGGCATGACCACCTCTCTGAAATGCCTGTACACCAATGCACGCAGCATGGGGAACAAACAGGAAGAGCTGGAGATCCGTGTGCAGTCACAGGACCATGATCTCATTGCAGTCACGGAGACGTGGGATAGCTCGCATGACTGGAATGCTGYCATGGATGGCTATGTGCTTTTTAGCAGAAACAGGCCGGGAAGGTGAGGTGGTGGAATTGCTCTTTATGTGAGAGAGCAACTGGAATGCATCGAGCTCTGCCTAGGCAGGGAGGAGGAGGAGGCAGTTGAGAGCTTATGGGTAAAGATCAAAGGGCAGRCTRACATGGGGGACACCATTGTGGATGTCTACTACAGACCACCTGGCCAGGAAGAGGAAGTTSATGAGGCCTTCTATAGRCAGCTGGAGGTAGCCTCACGATCACAGACCCRTGGGGGACTCCAACCACCCTGACAGCTGCTGGAGGGACWACACAGCAAGGCACAARCWGTCCAGGAGGCTCCTGCAATGCTTTGACGATAACTTCTTGTTGCAAATGGTGGAGGAACCTAYGAGGAAGGGTGTCCTGCTGGACCTTGTCTTTACCAACAGAGAGGGACTGGTTAGAGATGTGAAGGYTGGGGGCAGCCTTTGCTACAGTGACCACAAGATGGTGGAGTTCAGGATCCTGCAGGAAAGAAGTAAGGCAACAAGCAGGATTGCAACCCTGGACTTCAGGAGAGCAGACTTTKGGCTCTTCAGAGACCTAATTGGAGGAATCCCATGGGTTAAGGCCCTAGAAGGAACGGGGGTCCAGGAGAGCTGGCTAGTATTCAAACATCACTTCCTCCGAGCTCAAGAGCGGTGCATCCCTAGGAGTAAGAAGTGGAGCAAAAGGGGCAGGAGACCTGCATGGGTGAGCAAGGAGCTCTTGGCCAAATTCAGACAGAAGAAGAAGAAAGTACACAGACTGAGGAAGAGGGGACAGGCTACTTGGGAGAATTACAGGAATGCAGTCAGAGTATGTAGAGATGCCGCGAGGAAGGCTAAGGCCCAGTTGGAATTGAGTCTTGCAAGGGATGTCAAGGACAACAGGAAGGGCTTCTTCAAAYACATCAGCAGCAAGAGGAGGACTCAGGAAAATGTGAGCCCACTACTGAATGGGGTGGGGGCCCTGGTGACAAAGGATACGGAGAAGGCAGAATTATTGAATGCCTTCTTTGCTTCAGTCTCACTGCTACAGGGCAGCCCTCAGGAATCCCAGAGCCTGGARGCAAGGGAGAAAGTCTGGAGAAGGGAAGACTTTCCTTTGGTTGAGGAGGAAAGAATTAGAGACCTTCTGGGCAGGCTAGACATCCACAGATCCATGGGCCCAGATGGGATGCACCCACAGGTACTGAGGGAGGTGGAGGATGTTGTTGCCAGGCTGCTCTCCATCATCTTTGAAAGGTCCTGGAGAACTGGAGAGGTGCCTGAGGACTGGAAGAAAGCCAACGTCACTCCAGTCTTCAAGAAGGGCAAGAAGGAGGACCCAGGCAACTACAGGCCACTCAGCCTCACCTCCACCCTTGGAAAGGTGATGGAACAGCTCMTKCTGGATGTCATCTCMAGRCATAYGGAGGARAAGAAGGTGATCAGGAGYAGCCAGCATGGATTCACCAAGGGGAAATCCTGCTTAACCWAYCTGATAGCCTTCTCGGATGGAATGACTGGCTGGGCAGATGAGGGGAGAGCAGTGGATGTTGYGTACCTCRACTTCAGCAAGGCTTTTGACACTGTCTCCCATAATGTCCTCCTAGGCAAGCTCAGGAAGTRTGGGTTTGATGAGAGGACTGGGAGGTGGYTTGAGAACTGTCTGAAAGGCAGAGCTCMGAGGGTCRTCATCAGTGGCRTGGAGTCTAGTTGGAGGCCTGTGGCTAGTGACGTCCACCAGGGCTCAGTGCTGGGTCCCATCCTGTTCRACTTCTTCATCAACGACCTGGATGAGGGGACAGAGTGYCTCCTCAGCAAGTTTGCTGATGATCCCAAGCTGGGAGGAGTGTCTGAYACASCTGAGGGCTGTGCTGCCATTCAGAGAGACCTGGGCAGGSTGGAGAGCTGGGCGGAGAGGAACCTCCTGAGGTTCAACGAGGGCAAGTGCAGAGTCCTGCACCTAGGAAGAAATAACCCCATGCACCAGTACAAGSTGGGGGCTGACCTKCTGGAGAGCAGCTCTGCAGAGAAAGACCTGGGAGTGCTGGTCATGACAGGTCATGAGCCACCAATGTGCCCTTGTGTCCAAGAAAGCCAATGGTCTCCTGGG
>NW_028186412.1:5400505-5411164 GCF_003343005.1 Rhea americana | reverse complement strand
TGATTCTATGATTCTATGAATATGACATTCTGTTATCCCTTCTTCCTTCAAAATTGATATAACAGAATAAAAAATAGTGCCAAGAAGCCCAACAAAGGTGATAAAACATTTTGCAAAAACTTCTGTGTGAGACAATATTAAGCAGACCAGGTCTCCTTTCCTTGGGAAAAAAAGATGACTGAAGAAAGGGTATGAGTAGTGACAAATAAGGAATATATGGACGGACTATTCAGATTTTCTTAGTACATCAAATAAAGAGCAAGTAAAATAGGGATCTATAAATCAAAGAAAGGTGTTTAACAGTACAAAACTAAACTTTAAAACTCACAACTACAAGATGTTATCAGAAAAAGCAGTACAAATATGTGTAAAAACATTTAGATAAATCTCTGGAGGAAAAGCCCATTAAGACTTGTTAAATATAAAGATAGACTTGCTGGCTCCAGAGGAAACCTAAGTCACAGATATGCACAGAATTGAGAAGATGTACTTAAGAATTGTTGTTGCTTGGTCTACTCAGTAACACAGTGCTCTGCTGACCACCAGCTCCCAGAGTATTGCTGCTGGCTGCTGGTGACAGCAGGGCTCCATGTCACCACCAGGGCCTGTCTCACTGTCTGGAATGGAGCAGGGCACTGCAGGTAGCCCCAGTTCAGGCATCAGGCATCAGGACAGATGGACTGAGGTTGGGCTGGGTGGTCATCCACATGTCAGGGTCAGAGTCGGGGGCAGTGGGCCTRTGGCTGGGCAGGAGCAGACCTGTGGTGGGGCTGGAGCCTGGCAAAGCTGTGACAATGTGGGGCAGGGACTGACAGCCCCAACTTGGGCTGAGATGGGGGCCTGGCCCTGGGTGGGAGGAGAGGTCTGGGGCATAGTCAGAGATAAGGAGGGCCGGTGGTGCTCTCAGAGCCCTGACGCCTGTCCATATACTTTTTCCTTAGGCACCCACCACCTCTGTCCCTAATTGAATTGATGCCAAGAACAGGYTGAGACATAATGAAAACCATTTTGGAAATTAGGGAGGGTGTAGAATTGTGGGAAATGTGTCTGGAAAAGAGGAGGTTGTTTGTGGGTACCTCATAAATCTCTTCACATCAAGGACAATCTGCCACTCTGTAAACCAGGAACTGATGATATACTCCAATATACAGCACCTGGAACATTGACACAGGGATAGTYTTAGTGATCCTTCCTACACATCTCGAAAAGCATAACAAGGGAAGTTACTGAAGGGACTACATTTAAGCAAGAGAAAAGAAGATTATTAAGAGATATAACACCTTCAACAATATACAGTAACAGCAAAGAAGAAGGCAATAAACTGTTTTCCATGAACACAAAGGATTGAGTTTCAGTGGTAGCAAAGGGGATTTCAGGACATTTTTCTTACAGTCTATCCTAGAGGACATAGTCAAGTATTTTACTATATTACTATATTTTTGAGAGATRTTGTTGGACTCCATACATCAAGAGATGCTGCTAGAGGTTTTTAAAAATGAGCTGGCCAAACATCCATTAGAAATAGCTTTAACAGAACTGTCCTACTTTGGAGAGGGATGTTATCCCCTAGTGCCTGCTACCACATCAAGTAGCAGGCACTAGCCTTCTTATAGGTGCTGAAGAGGTCAAACACACCCCTAGTTGGCTCACTGGAGAGGGGGATATTTTGCAATGGATAAGACTGGTAAAATAAAACTACTATGATGTGTTTATATGAGCTAACAGTGAGTATGCAAATAGGCTAATTGGCACTTTTCTTAATAGTTTTTATCTAGCATTTATGAGACAGAGAGCAGAGTTCCCCAACAAGGAAAAGGGGAATAGCCTCAGCATGATTGCCATATTCTGGTTTCCACCAGAAATCCAACTATAATTAACTTAATTTGATAAATAAAATTTTCTTGAAGACAGTGAAGAAGTGTCCTCACTTCTGCTGTTCCAACAATCAGCTGCCAGCAAGGGGCTAAAATCCGTTGTAGTTCCCAGAAAAAAGAGCTACTATATATTGCTGTCTTTTTCCTTACAGATCCAGTGGTCCCAGCCGGACTGAACGTTGGGTCCAGGCACTCGAGACTGCTGCCTGGCCCGRCCCGGCTCAGGTCGGCGCTGCGTGGAGCTGCCCGCTCCGCCGGGCGCTGTCCGCGGTGCTGGAGCCGGCCGCCTCGCCGGGCGCTGTCCGCGGTGCTGGAGCGGCCGCCTCGCCGGGCGCTGTCCGCGGTGCTGGAGCGGCCGCCTCGCCGGGCGCTGTCCGCGGTGCTGGAGCGGCCGCCTCGCCGGGCGCTGTCCGCGGTGCTGAAGCGGCCGCCTCGCCGGGCGCTGTCCACGATCTGCAGTGGCACCGGGCGGGAGAAGGTGTGGAGGTGCTTGTGGACTTAAGCACTGAGCGGATGGGGCAAAAACCTTTCATGTTCTAGCTCTACATCTGAGCGCTCCTGCTTTTAATTCAGAGGGCTCCTTTGTTATAACTCAGGTGAGTCAATGGACAAAATGAATATAATGCTGTTCTTAAAATTACCAGTGCTTGTGCCTTTGAGAATGGCTTTTGTGTTTTTTCTCCCATAAAAATTCAAATTCAACATGCAATCAGACATCAATGGCAAAGATTAGGTTGGGGGGCTTTACTAGAAGAAAATTTTAAAAAAGTAGTGAGACTTCAGCTTAAGCAGGTGAGAAACCATGTAAAAGAGATAGGTGGATGCAGAAAAAAAGGTGGGAAGACAAAATCTAAAGAAGGTGCTGGCATCATGGTTAACTTACTGTTTTTAGAAACTGAGGGATGTACTGGGGAGAAAACAGGGAAAGCTGCTATCCCTCTGCCTGGAGGAACTGACTGTCTACCTTTAGATATTGCTTAATGGAGAGATTTAAAGTATTGCAGAAGGGTGCTATAATAGCTTTAAACAATACAAGACAATGACTTCTAAGTTTTCTATGTATGCTGAATAATGTAAACYTGTAATGTAAATATATCAGAGAAGTAACAGTTATAGTAGACAAGAGTCAAGATGGTGAGGTCCTACCCAAGAGTTTTTGTCATCAACTGTAAAACAGGATGTTTGACTCTCAAAACTCCATTTTTTTGGAAACAGCTTTCTCATGGCTAAAGCTGGGAAGAAGGGACTGGAAATTCAAGTCTCTCCTTGGTTCCAAGATATTTAAAGCTAGACTTGTTCTTCCTCACTCCTCATTTTCCTCAAATGTTTTAGTCATTTTTTGTCCATCTATTAGGATTGTGCAAAACTGAACTACTTGTGATATGCAAAGCTTTCCTTGTCCTGGCTGAAACATAGCTACTGGGAATAAGGCATGTAACAACAGCATGCTGAGATACATTTATTTCATGAAGGCTTTTTAACAAAAACTTTCTCTCTTTAAAACATTGATTTTTTTTCCTTTGCAGTGTTTGCTACAGATAACTCAATTAAAAAATTACTATAACTGCTTTGTTTTTATAAGTAGGGAGCTGAAGAATCCTGGAATTAATCCCTGGCCAAATACAAGTCAGGCACAGGCCAGACTCCAATATGCAGGAAATGCATCACCCTCACCATTTCCAACTGCCAGTGGGTTTTTCATACACCCCTTTTATATTCTGAGAGGCACATGTTCTTACACAAATTTCTAGTATATACTTAGTTTCCTCTGAAAAGTGTAGATATTTGATATTAGTGTATAGCATTGATTACATTTTCAGTAGCATCACAGGTGACCTAGCCCAAACGGTATAGGCTGCACTTCCTCCCACAGTGCTCTATTCCAAAGGTAATTCTCTCCCTCAGAGGAGGGAAGTCTCTATTTCCCATCATTCAAATGTCTATGGGCTGTCATTGTTGTACCTGAAAATAATAGAAGAGAATGGGTGCATTTAAGTTAATTATCATAGTGCATAAAACTTGTAGACAGAGATTATGGACATCTATAATAAATTCAAGAGAATTGCCAGAGACAGTGTTACTAGACAGCAATATTTAATTTGTATATACAGGTGAAAATTAAGAATATAAAATAAAATATGGAAGTACTAGAGTCTCTCTTTACTACTTGCAGTTCAGACACCTCTAAAGTTACTTGAACTACTGCAGATTTTCAAATGCACTGTAGAAGCTCGTGTAGTTTTTGGATCTCTATGGCATTAGAACTGACTTTAGTACTCTAACAGCAGTGGTATTTCTGCATGATACCAGACTCACTGACTGGCTTTTCAAATAGTCTCTCAAGATATGAATGCTTAGTCTAGCTCTTAACAGAAGGACAGTCATACACTGATCAAGGGAGACATTCTGACCCACTCAACAGATATTCAGAGCTCCCTCAGACCTGCCTTTTCATACAGAAAATGAAAGGAGAGCACCATGCTGATATTATAACTTATTGCTGGGGCTCCAGTGTTCTTTACTGTTGCTGCATTCATCTCTTCTGGCCAGACGTAGCCAGAATTTGCTTCACAGCAGCCAGGCCTGATTTACAGTAGCTGAGGGCTGTCTCAGGCACAGACAAAAAAAAAAAAAAAAAAAAAAAAAAGCAGCAACAACAACAAACTAAATAACCTTCTATCAGTGAGTCAAAAGCAAAAGGAGACAGCTGCTGGGAGTGTGAGGATGCTTTAGGGGCAGAACAAATTCATGCAACACGTGAACAGCTGAGCTGGAGAAGTTGTGTTCCCAGTGCAGTCATATGCTCTTATCCCTTCCCCCACAGCCTTCAAGACAGGGAGAAGGCAGGAGATGGCAGCTGCCTTGAGAGGGCCAAGCTAAGAGCAATTCTACCCCTAATGCCACCCTGCAAGCTCAGTCAGTGCAGGATAGGGGGAGAGAATTTCCAGATCACCTGGCACCTGTTCAGCCCTCTGTTCTCTCAGTCCTTTTCCCACCATTTTTGGGCCACAGAGCTAGCTGGAGTTGACATGGACAGCCTCTGCAAAGTATCTCTCTGCCAAGTGTGTGAGACAAAGGGTGACAGGAGGAGAAGCTGAAGGGGTCATGAGGGCAGAGACAGAAACTCAAAGCAAAGTGTACTCCTGTTGGCTTAAATCAAAACAAACAAAACCAATGTGAATGGAAAAAGAAGGAGAAAGTGAAGAGGCAGATCATGACTTAGCTGCATCTGTTAAAAGGGGTATGTGAAGCCATCCAAAAGCAAAACAGCATCACAGATATCCTCAGCAAAGACAGGCAGCAAGATAAATCTTCATGGATGTTACAGCCTTCTGCATCCTGCCCCTTGGCATTCCCTGCAGCCTGCATATCAAGCTGCAGAGGTAGCTTCACTCTGGCAAGTAGACTGGTTTTGCAGGTTAGATCAGGTTGAAAAGCTTATGTCAAGAGGTGTAGCGCACATACCATTCCTATTGACCTGGATTGGTATCCAAAAGCCTGACTGATTCCCAGGAAAGAAATTTTAAAATCAGCAAAGCTGAAACTCAGCTTTGGGCAAGCAGAGAGTGCTCGTGTGCTGTCGTAAGTGCTTACTTATTTAAGCAGTCTTGCCAAAAGGATGCCTTGGTTTGACAAGTGGAGGTGACAAAAGTTAAAGGGCTGAGCTGATTTACTGCGTTTGAGGATTTTGGTCGTTTTTCCTGTGTACTTGCTGCTGATTGGACTGTAGTGAGATGGGCACCATGCAAGTGCTTTGCTAGATGAATTGAAAAGAATCTGCTCCCATTGAAATGCCACCTCTAGCTCATGAGCAATGCCATCTCCAGCTCAGCTTCTTGCATCAGTGCCTCCTAGCAAATCACCCCACTTATCCATTTCCCTGGTGTTAAAGGTCTCTTGTCTCACTGTCTGCACAAATTGCTTTACTGAACCAGTTTTTTTGTTATTGATCATTTACTAATTTCTCAGCCAGCCTAACACACAGCTAGAGTACAGCCCTCTATTTCACCTTTAGTCTGCAGTTGCTTGCAATGTCATTTTCATCTCTCTTCCTCCTCTGCTTTTGGACTCCCTTTTCCAACATATTCCCTTGCATAGCTCCCACGAGCTCACATCATTTTGTTTTGTGATAGCTGTTGTGCCTTCAGTTAACCCTTCCCATTTGTTCCCACCCATTCCCTAACTCTGCCTTTTACAGCTCTACCCCTTCATGTCTGTCCATTGGCTATTGTCTTTCTACAGGGTCTACGTAGCTAAACCATCTTCCTTCACTTCCATCTCTCCATTGGTCTTCTATGATCTTTTCTCCCCAGTTTCCTGTTTCTGCTCCATCTGTAGACTTGTATTTCCCTCTTCTGCTGCTGTTGTTCTGTACAGGTGCCTCTTACTGCACACATGCAGCTGCAATTTGACTCTATTCAATTGAGTTTTGACCATGGATCACATTTGGTAGGAGGTGAAAGAAGACAGAGGGTGAGAGGAATTTTTTTTTCAGTAAAGAAGCTAATCGGCTCTAAAACATACGTATTTTACTCCTTAAAGCCAGTGACACTTGTAAGAATAGGAAGAGGAACAAATTTCACGCTGATTTAAGTAATACTTCTACCACTTTTCAGAAATGCATCACTAGGTGAGGCATCAGAAACAAAGTCTATAAGAGGGGAATAGGTAGCACACATCTCAGCTGCCTTTGACAAATGCGACCATGGCTATTTCTTAGATTTGGTCTCCCTTTAGCTTCTGAGACTGTCCCATTCTGCTCCGCACTTTTCTGATCACTCCTGCCACAAGCGCTGTGGAGGATCTTGTCCATGGGCCTCTGTCACTGGTCATTTTATTTTTTTCCTTCAACATTTTGTCCATGGATAAGCTCCCGCTCTGAGTCACAGAGCTCTATCTGTTTCAGAGTTTTATCTTAATATTCATATCATAGCCTGATGTAGCTACAGAGCTCTTCCTAGCTGTGGAGAACACTCCAAAGCCATTTTCAGACCATGACCACCTCTGTCCTTAACTTCTCTTCAGGTCTTTATATCTAGGCTGTGATAAGTATTGTTGGCACTTCCTGACTCATCTCTTTTAATAAGCACCACCTCTCCTATCCATTTGCAGAAGTAAAACTTGCCCCCAGCTTGTCCTCATCTCCTCAGGCTCTGGAACAGGCCATGTAACCATGCTCAGATCCATTCAGGACTCTTCCACATTGCCGAGCTCTCTGGGTTAATCAGAGTAGCCCGTGTTCATTAGCCCAGACTCTCCAAAGACCCCTCCTTAACATGTGCTTTCTCACTTCAGACTTTTTCTGTCAAGGACCTCCCCAGCCAAATTCTCTCCACCATGAACATGTCTATTCCCTTTCCCGTATGCCCACAGTGCCATGTTCTGCTGTCCATTGGTTTGATTTTTTCACAGTCATCTCTGTGTGCTGCCCTTAGCTGTCCTTGCAATTGAGAAAAACTGTCCATGAACATAAAGCAAGCTTCCTTGCATCCTTTTCTCCAGTTTCTACTTTGCTTTGCTGAGATGATAGGTGTTGTCCTATCGCTTTCTCCATGCTCCTCTGTCTTGCTCACCTCTTTGTTTAAGACTGTGATCTCTTTGGGCCATCTTTTAGTCACACATTTTCATAGCCCTTCAGTACAGGCCTAGGAACACAGCAACACAAGTAACAGGCCCTCTGCCATCCTCCATAGTTCACTGAGATCCAAGCTGCTGTACCAAGTTCTTGCTTGAAGGTTTTACAGCTAAATCTGTTTTTCTAATTATAGTTCTATATAGAGAAGAACATGTCCTTTACTAGAATAATGACCTGATTCCTATGTGTGCTGTTCACAAGGGAACGCACAAAGCCTGTCCTACTATATTTCTAAATGATCTTGCAGAAAGACTCCTGTCTAATCTTTGGCAAGTCTTATAGAAAACTTGCATCACAATGAACCAAAAAACAATGAATAATTCATTTCCTTATCTGTTTCAGGATTGTTTTCTGCAAAACATCTATTTTAATAATTCATGTGATTTTTAGCTGCACCATGCTGCAAACACAAATGTTCAGAGGAGATCCATATTTTTTTTCTCAGCATAGCCCAGAGGATTCATTAGTGCAAAATTCCAGTTCACATTGACCAAATTCCAAGTGAGGAGTGAGAGATGAAAATCAAGATGATTAGGCATATTCAAAGAAAACAGGTCTGTTCCCTGAAAATCAGAGATTACGAAAGTCATTCACAGGAATCTTCTTGTGATGACAGAAGCAGCAATATATTGACAATGTCAGGCTTGTCAGGACCAATCGGAGAACAGAGGAACATGTATACAGAGCCCCCATATTCCCCCACAACCATGCCAAATGTTGAATTAAACATCTATAAAACTGTACCTG
Organism: Rhea americana; assembly: GCF_003343005.1. Classification (NCBI taxonomy): domain Eukaryota; kingdom Metazoa; phylum Chordata; class Aves; order Rheiformes; family Rheidae; genus Rhea; species Rhea americana. The sequence continues at coordinate 5,402,908 of NW_028186412.1, read as the reverse complement.
CTTTCTATTTCAGCCTGGAGCGAATTCTTCCCTGAGTCGGATACATCAGAGTGGCAGTGTTGTGGACTGAGGTTTCCTCTAGAGCTCATGCAGGAATGCCTTCGATTTGCAAGCCTCTACTAGTGGGTAACTCTGCACTGTCAACTAACTGTCCTTGTGCAAAGCTCAAAGCCAAGAGTCACATTGCAACACAGACGGGTCAGCAAAGGAAGTGCTGAAGGATAACCATAACCTCCAAAGGGCGGGACTGAGAATGAAATTATATCAGCTGCATAAAGGAAAACAACACAAACACTATGCTGCTACTAATCCTTAGGTGAGAAGCAGCAGGTCTGGATTCATTACTCCCAAGAGTTAGTATTCTGTTCTCATATCTCCTGCTTGACCCAACAGCACTTATTTCAGCTGGGAATGTGTTGCAAATCCTCCACTTGCAGCACACTGCTTCAGCCAGCACCACTAAGCCATCATTACCCAGCAGTGCCACACAGCACTGACCGCACATCAGCAGGTACAAACGTTTTTAAAGATTGCTCTTCTATTAATAATGATAATAGACTAAAACCTAGGCAATCTTCCAGGCCACCTTCAATGTTGCTGCAGGAAACTGCTGACCTGCACTCACTGTAGCACAGCTGGGGCTCTTGAGATGCAGCCCCACTCCCTGTGCCGTGCAGGGGCAGGAATAACATCTCCCCTTGGCACCACTGTCACCTGCTTCATACAAGCCTCCAGAACAGGAGGCTGCAGGTGAAGCACAGCAATAGGCTACAGGAAAGCTTTCAAAATTAAATATTCAACCTAAATCTTCTCTGCTGTTACACCAAACTTGTCCTCTGCAGTGAGTATAAACACAGGTTCCATTTTCTTTAAGACAACCATTTCACTCATTTTCTGATCTGCTTTCCTATTTTCTCCTCCATGGGAAGAACAGCATGCAGTTTCTCACAGGTTACAATTTGAGGAGATACCAGTGGTAATATAAATTATCACTTTTTTAAATCAAAGTTTAGATTTTCATCATGGTATGAGGTAACACCACCTAGAGAGTGAAGAAGTAAACATCAAAGCCAGATACCCTCTCACAGCAGTACAGAGCCATTTTTATGTGTAATAGGGACATATTTTGCCCCACATATTACAAGAATTTTAAGAGCAAGGATGTGCCAGGCACAAGCTAAAATGTGAGTGGGCAGTAAAATAAGATCTCTAGGCCCAGCATGAAGGGTCTCCAAGGCAGAAGAAAGTTGTGTCTTTAGTTTCATTAATTCCATCTCCCTGCAAGCCAGTAAAAACAATCACCCAAAGCAGCTATATGATGATACAATCTGACACAGAGCAAGATGCCATTTTCTGATTTTATTTGAAGTTGACACCTTGAGACAAGGCATAACAACTGAGAAGATCACACCAGTAAAAAGGTAACGGGGACCTGAAACACCCCCACCCATTAACTCCAATACAGAGTATTAAAAATAAACCAGTGCAATCCTCCTGAGGATTTAAGGACAGTGAAACCTAGAAAAGCTGAAGAAGAAATTAAAGTCAAATAGTGGGGGATGGAAAGGCAGCAAGAGATTGTGGCTTTGAAACAATAAAAACCTTTACTTTAAATGTATTTTAGAGGCTTCAAGATCAATGCAAAGAAGTCCTTAATACTTTATGTATTATAAATAACTGTTTTCCAAATCCATGCTAATGTTAAGCACATACAATTTATTTCTTGTATTTTCATGCAAAATATGTAACATTTAGTATTTCCAAAGTCACTGAAGACCAGTTATCTTAACAATGCTAGAGTTCTGCTGATTAACTCAGGAGTAGTTTAGCACTGTAGAGAAGTCCTCCCCCAGTCCCCACAAGTGAGCTCCATCTCATTTTTGAAGCTGTGAAATGAAAGCCCCAAGACATAAAGAGAAATTTCTCTTCAAGAAATTCTATCACTTTAAGTTGTTGCCAAAGCTATAAGGAGAAAGAGTACAAGCAAAATCATCCAAAGTGCATGAGTCATGGCGAATCTCTCAAAGCACTTGAATGGAGTTTGGAATAAGCTCAGACCAGTTTTCAGACCATGGAAACACCAAAAGTCTGTTACATTCCCTTTTACTTGACCCATTAAAGCTTGTCAGTTTTGATCTATATTACTGCATATCTCAAAAAACAAAAACAAAACAAAAAAACCCACAGTGCTTCAGTTTAGAATGACATATAATTTATTCATATAATTCACAAGTAGTTGGACACTACTCAAAATTTAATCTCAATATGCAAGTGATTTACACAAACATAATACTAAAATTGATTGTTTAGAAGGTAAAAAATACCATGGGTATGAAATGCCATGGTAGGTGCTGTTCAATATACTACACAATCTTAATGTCAGACAGTTCTGCAGTTATATTA
>NW_028186412.1:5358893-5400370 GCF_003343005.1 Rhea americana | reverse complement strand
GGGGGGGGGGGGGGGGGGGAAAGCTCCCCTGAATTCACCAAGCACAATGTGATCAAATCATGCTGCCTTCCTTCCAGTATGTGACAGAAAATATGAACCCCTGTATATCCAAAAGAATGAAAGAATGTGCAGGAATTGAGACGGTGCTTGGTCGTGTTGGTGACTACAGTCTGATATAATTTTTGGCCCCTGCCAGTATCCAGCTGTGAGTGTTTGCACTTCACTGAATGTATTAGTATTGACAGATCATTTGGTGTTCATGCAGCTGTGGAGTCAGACTGTAACTCTGCATAAAGTCTTCTCACTGAAGCTTGTATCTCATGAGCCTCAACTCTGCATTAAGCATATATGGCTGCATGGACAAAATTAGACCATAATGTGTTGTCTTTGTCTGCATCAAATGTAATTACACGCATTATCTTCTAGATGATGTCCAAATATATACTTTGCTTGAAATGCCAGGAGTTATCTTAAAACATATCAAGTTAAAAAAGCTTTCACAATACAAGATCCAGCTAATTATTCCACATATACAAAAACACAGCTAGAGAAATACAATTCAATTTTTCAATGTTGAATTATGAGGAAAGTCTAAAAAAATAGAAAAAACTCTGATACCCGGACATTAATTCAGAATGTAACACTGCATAATGCCACAATATGAGCACTCATTTAAAATGAGAAGTCCCCAACAAGAGAAGCATAAGGGGATCTAGTATATATGACAAAAATAGATGAATACTGCACTGAAAACATGCATACAATCGCCATGGTCATTCAGTATGTCAGTGATGGTCTAAACAGTGATCTAATAAGAGTGAGACAGTGCTTTCAAAAGAAAAAAAAATCAAGTGAATAACTACATATTGATTAAGCTTTCTGATGCAGCAAAATGAGGGCACAGAGCCATCTCTGGGTTCTGGAGTTGTTTCAGGATTCGCTTGTGAAATTTCTCTCTGACGCGATTGAACTCCATTATATCCAGTGGGTCCTCTTCAATCCAGAACTTGTGGAATTCATGCATTAAGTAGCCTACAAGAAAGAGAAATACAACATGTAAAGATATTACATCAGAATTAAAAAGAAACCTGCAATTAAGGATTACAATGTACACAGAGTGCTGGTTCCTGAGATCTGACACTTAATGAAGCTACAGGGATCAGACTAAACACACCTCTGGGACCTCTACTGCAACACTGCATAATTACCTTAAACTAAAATAAATGGTAAGAGTTTGTTGCCATAGCAGTGGCATTACCAGCACCCAGTTACCAGACAGCAGCTGGAGTTCCGTTTCAGGAAATCTATTCTTATGCCGAGAAAGGCTTCCTGGACTTCGGAATATTTAACAGCAGATTTTAGACAAGCCTTTTACAGAAAGCTCACTCACTGGCAGACCCAAGATGTTGTGAATACAGTAGCAGAACTTCTCCCAAAAAATACAAGAAGTCACTAATTATCTTGACATCTGGATGCTGAACTGTTGATTTTATTTGGTTAAACGATGCATGCGCTACACATTAAGCTAATGAGTATAAAAGCAGGGAAAGGTGTTGCTGATGAGATTTCAAACAGCCTTTATCTCACATTTTGCCTCACATAGTGCAGCCCCAGAATAACACTCCCCTACAGAAACGGCGTATTGGTAAGTAACAAACCAATGCCACATCTTCCTGTATTAATACTTCCTCCTCACACAGAGTTTTACTTTAGTTGAGTGTCCCTGAATTTGCAGGAAACTAACATTTATGCCTATGATCCTAGAAAGATCAGTAAGCTGATATGAAGAGCCACCTGACTTTGGTAGAATACCCCTGTATTAGGAAGAAACTTAGTCATGAAGTGGTTGAATATTGATTGCTTTGATTAAGGCCCCTTACCACCCCACCTCAGTTCTGTGCCATCCATGCACTGAAGAGGAACCACTAACCACTGAAAAAATAAAATGTTGTATCTGTCACTAGGGCTTCAGCAAACTGGATACAACCTCTTCATCCTAACTCTCACAGCAGACAGTCTATAGACCCTGATTTTCTGTCTCAAAACAGCAAAACGTTCAAGCAAATCTTCTGTACTTTGGAAAGCACACAGCATTTCTTGTGAAGCAGGATTAATTGCTTCTATCCATTTACTTCTATTGTATCACAGTTAGAAGTATATCTTCAAGTCTCTTCCAAATATTTCAAAAAAGTCAGAGGCCATTTCATTCCCAGAGATGTTTCACAGAACAGCTCAGTAAAACACCTTTTAAGTCACTATATAAACACGTAAAACACTACTTTTTGATCTTCGCCGAAAAAAAAAAAAAGTCTAGGAGATTTATGCGGGATATCTTCCATAGTTCAGTGCACCCTGCTTGTACCGTCAGAAGGCGCCAACAGTGCTTAAGAACAGTGGGCCAAATTCAATTTGTAGATTTGTGTCCGTCCCTACAGCTGAGGGGAGCAAAAGTGTGCAGGTGAAACATACTGCATCAGCATTTAGGAGGCCTATGCAGTGCATCCATCATGCATCTTCATGAGAAAGGGTGCTGAAGGGTGCTGACTGGGCAATGCAACTGACCTTCCAGTTCAGTCAGACAGCCTGTAGGCATTTATCGTAGCCTTATGGTGTCGCAGTATTTCCTCAGCTACATTACATTAAGGGAAATCTGGGATAATTGAGGCAGAAAAGTGGAGAGAAACTGAGAGAACAGAAGAGCAGACTTTGAAACAGATGTTCTCTAGAAATGAGCATCCGTCCTTGCTCCAGAAAGGGTAAGTGTCTGTTGGTGCCTTCTTTCAAAAAGGTCCAATTAATAACCTCAAATTTTTCCTACAATAGCAGGAAGATTGTGTAGGAATATCCAGCATCTCACTGCTCCACTACTGTAGAGATCAATGCATGTCTTATCCTGCTGTAACTTGTACACACATGGGCTGCCATGGGAAGAGCTGAGGAATGCAGATCCTCTCCATAGGTGGTGGGGATGGGAAAACTGCTCCTTGTGGGGAACACACTGGTGCAGGGGCAGCCTGAGGCTTGGCCAGCAGAACAGGACCACCTGTGGCAGGGACTTCAGTGCTAGCAAAAAGATCCAGTAAAGGTACTAAAACATGTCTCTAGCCTATGCCTCAGTGATGGGGGATTTTAAACTTGGGAAAATAAAATCAAAAAACACAAAACAAAAACAAAAAAGCAAAACCAACAAGGAACCAAGGATATGACATGAAGATAGGGGAGTCAAACCTGCCTTACTAGACCTGGTCATTCAGGAGGATAGGAACAGGCCAGGGATTTGGTGAATCAAAAGAAAGAATGGCCCTCTCAAAGAAAAGATGATCTTAGGATGCTTAAGTGGATACTTATTTATTTTAATCAAGCTAACCACCTACAAAGATAGATTCATTTATGACCCAGTTGGGGTGAGGGAAGCCTAATGGCTAAACTGCCTTGAATTTCAGAGAGACCTCTGAAAGAGGGACTCAGAGTCCCTGTTTCAGAGAGATCTGAACAGGCTGGAGAGTTGGGCAGAGAGGAACCTCCTGAGGTTCAACAAGGGCAAGTGCAGAGTCCTGCACCTAGGGARRAATAWYCCYAKGCACCAGTAYRRGCTGGGGGCTGACCTGCTGGAGAGCAGCTCTGCAGAGAAGGACCTGGGAGTGCTGGTGGATGACAAGTTGACCATGAGGCAGCAATGTGCCCTTGTGGCCAAGGCCAATGGTCTCCTGGGCTGCATTAGGAAGACTGTTGCCAGCAGGTGGAAGGAGGTAATCCTGCCCCTCTACGCAGCCCTGCAGAGGCCTCATCTCTAGTCCTGTGTCCAGTTGTGGGCTCCCCACGACAAGAGAGACATGGAGCTACTGCAGAGTCCAGCATAGGGCTACGAGGATGCTCAGAGGGCTGGAGCACCTGCCCTGTGAGGAACGGCTGTGAGAGCTGGGCCTGTTCAGCCTGGGGAAGAGAAGACTGMGGGGGGATCTTGTCAATGTGTACAAGTACCTGAAGGGAGGGTGTCAAGGGAATGGAGACAAACTCTTTTCAGTTGTCCCATGTGACAGGACAAGAGGCAATGGGCAGAAACTGAAGCACAGGAAGTTCYGCCTGASCGTGAGGGGGAATTTCTTCYCTGTGAGAGTGACGGAGCACTGGCACAGGTTGCCCAGAGAGGTTGTGGAGTCTCCTCTGGAGATCTTCAAGGCCCGCCTGGCTGTAATCCTGTCTAACATGCTCTAGGTGACCCTGCTGAGCCGAGGGGGGTTGGACTAGATGACCTCTAGAGGTCCCTTCCAACCTTACTGATTCCGTGATTCCTACCAGCCATTCTCAGCCAGGGCAGGTATCACAAGAGACAGAGCCCTGTTAGAGCACGAAAACTGTCCATGGAAGATTTGGGGTAAATGAGGCTTATTAAATGGCTACTTCATTCTGAAAGGCTTGCATTATTTAATATGAGATACACAGGATACTAGTATTTGCTATTTATCTAGTCAAGCATCTAGAAAATATTGTAAATACAAGTTCTCATTTTAAAAATAAAGAATCTTAATACAACTTTAAAAATAAAAACCAGAACAACCCAAAATGCATTTTTCTTTTTAATTATCCACTGACCTAGAAGTTACAAAGGCTTGCCCTTTAGCCAGGTCCTATTCTAACCTCCCTCCTCCCCTCTTTCCTCTCCTTAARGTTTCTTATATCCTGAAGATGATTTTACTATTTCCATTAAAAGCAAAATCTTATTTCCAATTCACCAGTTGCACTGAAACACTGGAGCACTGAGCACATCTACTACTTCACAGGGGCTGAAGGGGGACTCTCCCATCAGATCCTAGCTGCCAGCAGGCCATGTGCTGTGGATCCCTTGCAGTGCGGCTGCTGCTGCAGCGCTCTTCTGGCGAGGATGCATAGCAGGTCTGTGCTGCAAGGGGATGCTCAATAGGGGTTAAAAAAACATTAATCCTGAGGGGAGGAATCTACTGAAGGGGCCAGGGAGACACTTGAATCTAGATGTAGGTATCTTGAGACATAGATGGCTTTACAGGGTAATATTTAGAAGCTCTTTAGTCTCTTATTATTTATCTTATTTTCCATTATTACCTATTTTCTTATTATTTAAAGCCAGTTGAAGTATATAGAAAGGTCACTTGGATTTGGGCCAACCTGTTTGCCCCCCCCCCCTTTGTTTCACCCCTTGTTTTGGTGGTGATATACACAACAGAAAACTGGATCCTAGTTTTCTAACGACAAGATAGTGAGACAAGGGTGACAGTAGCTGTGCTGAGTCAGCAGATTTGCAGGACTTGCCACTATTTTTGGTTTTGTTTTAGAAAGGGATGGGTGATTCAAAACTTAGTAGAAACACAAACTAGCTATAATCCTCCCCACTCTGCCCCCAACTTACAGAAGGTCTGTTGGAAGTGTGCTAGCGTTGGTGCTTCTGGAGCGACATTGTAGAAATGGGTCTTCAAAGCTCCGCTCACAAGCAGATTATATGCAAGGTCTGTGATGTTAATGCCCACAATAGCAAAAGAGTAGCTGTAAGAAAAAAGACCGGCAACATTTACAGGTAGCTTGACTTTTTTTCAGCACAGTAGAAGAAACTCTGACAATACTGCAGGCGCAACTGAGGAGCACTAATTCTCTCCTGCTTCTCATGAGCTTCCAAAGAGAAGGTGAGCAAGGAGATGGAAAAAAAGGGCAAGACATTTATTCTGCCTGCTTTGTATACTGTAATGGCAGTATTATGCTTGTGAAGCATAACAGTGAAAACAGGAGCTTCCTCGACATGTCAGACATTTTCAGCGGTGCAGTACAGACTCATTTCTGTGGAAGATGACCAAGGTTAAGAGTCTCCGTGCTCCCGGACTTGCTCTGAGCCAGGGTTAGTACTAGCCATGATGGCTTTCTTTGCAGCATGTCCAATTACTTGCTATTTTAACTTCTCTGTCCAACTGYAATTCATTACCCATAGTTAGGAACATCAGGTTTGGGCAGTCAGTCCTACAAAGAATTTCACCTACAAAAGACATTTCACAGGTTTTTCAGTTGTATGAGAAGAATCAGCTGAGTTGCCTCCAATAGAAGCCAGAAAACAGGTAAGAACATGCATCAAAGTATGTTGGAAATAGAAATAAATACAGACTTACGGAGCAAAACTCTGTCCTGGTAAGAGGGTGTATTAACAASGAAAATATTTTTAGGCACAACAGAATAAAAAAAATTGGAAATTACTTCTTAATTTGTGAGCCTGTTGCATAAAGAGATCAAGGAGGGAAAAAGGAAAGTACTTTCTGGAAATGATCATTTCTCACGAAAACATGCATGTCCCATGCTGACATTTAGAGACAGAAGCAAACATGTTTAGTTATGCAGTATTCTTTTTAAACAAAAACAAAAAACAAAAAACAAAAAACAACAACAAAAAAAAAGAAAGAAAAACCCAAACCAAAACACCTTTGGCATATTGCAGGAGCGAGAAAATCCAGAAGCTACCAGCAGCATGATGCCTAATGGGAAGTTTCACAGAACAATGAGATCTCAGAGACCCTGCTATGGACATTAAAATGTTGTATTACAGTTTCTCAAGTACACTTGTTAGGACAAACATAGTTCTGCACTCGTGAATAATACAGCTCTACAAAACCCATACCTTAACAAAAAACTCACTAGGACTTCTTCTCTATTATTATACTTATCTGAATGGAAATCAGAACCTGTTTGACAGTCACAAGTGAAGACTTGATCATATTACGTATTAAGAAGAATTAAACATTTATAACTGCACTATCCACAGCACACAGAGAAAGCTTCTCCTTGCTACAASATTTCCCTCCCTTAATTACTACTTAAAATGACATTTTTCCTATAAACCTAGCCACATCTTAATTTTCAGAGACAGTGTGTGTTAAAGTACGTACACTGAAATTTCCTTAAAAACGTAACCAGGAAACACCTCCACTCACCTCAAACATATAGCATTATYGATAATAGTTCTGTTTCTGGCAGCTTAAAAAAGAAAGACTACTTTAAACTTACCCAATTGCCTTATCAAACTTTTTCTTCTCCCATTCGGCTTTACTGAATTGGCTAGGGAAATGAGGAAAAAAAAAAATCATCTAGATATTGCCATGCATTGCTAATTGATAAATATTTTAATTTRTTTTACACTATAATGTTAAATGGACATAGACTACATTTTTTGCCCCATTGGCATGACTAATGACRTTTGACTCTGCTTCTTACTGAAAGGCTTGAAAGTGGTAACTTACCTGCCTTGTGGCATCCCTAACGAACTTTTCTCATCATTTACAACGTATGTGGCTACAAAGCTCTCAATAAAAGTCAATTATTTTCCTATACTGACCACAGTGATRATCCACCTTAGTTAGGTCTGAGTTACAGAGAGCATTTAAAAACATCAGGTTTCTTTTAACTGATCAAAGAGGATTTTAGCCTTTTGTGCTCTCCAAGATGCACATGACATTCACCACTGGAGACACRATTCATTTGACATAAACATGAAAAAATACTCCTCCAATAAAAATGTTATATATCCAAACAAATTAGATGCCAAACTACAGTAAAAACACAAGGAGCAATAATTCATACTAGTTAGCACAATAACACAGAGCTTTCCAAGGGCACAGAAAGTACCTCTTTTAAAACTGGATTAATTAGAGAATTTTAAAATAAATGAAAACACTTTTGAACAGGAAAGTTAAGAGCTGTGTGATACAGCTATCAATYAAATGGCATTCCATTGAGCAGGGTTTAACGGCAGCTACTCATATGGAAGAAACTGAGCACAAGTCACTGGCTGCATTTGCCACCACCTAAAAGCAGACAGGAACTGACCCTGAGCCGAGCTACAATTTGAGGACTCTGCAGGAATTTTGCCTCAGTAAGGTCTAAGCAGGCATTGAAGGCTTAAGACCCCAAAGCAGACAGCTATGCATGAACATATCAYTCTTGGACCATACTTGAGTTATGGTAAATACATATTACACTAATTCCTGAATTTCATGCAAACATTGTATTTTACATACTGTCATTTTTAGGTATTAGAGATGCTAGGAGGTTCACACACACCCTCATCTGAATGCTAATATCCAGCATATGTAAGGATAGACTTTTGCCTCTCAAATGATTTAGTGAATAAGAATATGCCAGTCTATACTCATTCTCCAAAATCTGTCATTTTTGTAGGCTGTGGCCTAACATCAATTAAAACAAAACAAAAACACCCAGCATGCCCYCTTAGCCCCCAAAACACCACACAAATGTTGAATAGTAAGATGGCACATTTAGGATGTAGGCAAGTAATACAGCTCAACAGAAATAGGAAGTACATTGATCATTATCACTTCAGAAACCAACACTGCTGCTAAGCAATCACACTAGAAAAAAAAAACAAAGGCATCTCTAGCAGCATCTATCTTCTAGTGGATGCTATTTCAAGAGAAAAACTGCACATGCTCATACACAGCACTCCAAAGCAGTCCTTGGTAATCACACATGTAAATGAAGAACACTAACAGGACACCCTGCCCCACAGCTCCAAAACAGGGCAAAGGAAGGGGCAAAGGCAGACGCATGACAGTTCTTGACTGTTTTCCATAATGCAGTTTAAGAATCATGAAATCCCTGTTCATAAGCATTTATTAATAAAAATCAGCCATGGGCTACACTATATATAAGGGAAGACTAGGCTGGAGGTACTTGCAGGAAGATGGCAAACGCAGTGCCACCGCAGACAAAAATAAATCTGAAGACTGACTCTCAGGCTCAGTCTCTCAGGTTTAAATCCTCCCCAGCCCTCCCCAACTGCTTTTTGTCACAGAATTACCATAGGGAATCTAGCTACAAAGTAATGAGGAGATTACAGACTTGGCAGAATTCAGATATAGACCTACTATACTGATACCTAACACAAGGCATAGAAGAGAAAATTTCTTCTGAGGCACCTTTCTTCTCTGCCTCCTGTACCAGTTATGGAATTAAATTCCTCTAAAGCAGTTCACAATACAAACTTTTTGCCCCTTAAAGGCACCTGTTATTGATTTCTCAAAAGAAAGGACACTGGACTAGTCAAATTAGACCAATCGTTAGCCATGGTAGCCAAAGTGAACACAAATAGAAGGATTCTTCCGCTGAGGTAACTTAATCTTGATCAAGAACTCTTGATTATCACATCAGAGTCACAGCTGCTTTGACTGTATTTGCATGGCTTAATCTTTTTCTGCAAGAAAGTAAAARTTACCAAATATTTATTACTAGATGGGTCTAAAATAGGGTGTTTTAGCTAAGTTGAGCATGGCTGATTTTATTCTTTATAAATTATCWTACTAAGATACACCCAGTGCTGTGCTATTGGCTCATTTGGGCTAACACTGCAGTATTTGGAGAAAGGAATATGGATCTTTTGAAGCTGTTGCAAAAAYTTTTGGTTTATAATTTGTCAAATTGCAGTATAGTTTGATCTTTATTTACATGTAGAGTCTCACAAAACTAAGAGAAATAAAAAAATACCTTATTTCCTTCCTAGTGACTTCCCTTCATTATGAAAAGATAAAAAAATTAAAAGAAAGGTAAATAAAAAAAAAGAAAATCACTTGAAATTAGAAATTAGTTAAAATAGTTAACACAATATGATTCAGTATATAAGTTTGCCTCTTGAATCTGATCAGCTTTCAGGATTGATACCTGAAAACAGACAGCACATAGCAATACCCAAGCACCTGCCCAATAAAACAAAAGATAGCCCCCACCCTAAAGCACCAGTCCACACAGCATTATCTAATTAGCTATTTTTTTCTAGCCTCAAGTATTACCTGTATTTAGGCTGAAGAGAATCGGAAAGAACTTGCTGAGCTATCCCAGTGTCCCATTCGGCAAAATATCTGCAGATACATACATTTAGGGTCAACTATTAAAGACCGAGGACAAAATTGTTCTTGGGTCGTAATGAGCTATCCACACATACCATGCCAAGCCCTTTAAAGGGTCATGAAGCATGTTAAACAATATGAGCAACATTTAGCACGTTTAATTCATTAAACTACCCTGTCAACCCCTCCAAAATGAAAGATAAAAGCAGCTCACCCTCGAATTACGAGTGCAACCCTATAATTTGTTAATGGATGTGTGTTATCATGCTCCCTTTCTACACGGTCTGCACAAAACTGGTTTCTTATTGCTAGAGCAAGTTGGCTGCTGAGCTCAAGATAAAGCAGTTCAGACTTCTGTCTGGCAGATTTGTTAACCAAAATGAGTCATCACAGAGACTAAGTAGTAAAAGGGGGGGAAAAAAATAGGGATTTGTCTCTGATGAAAGTTTAAAACAGAGTCAAGAGTCCAGACCCTTAACTGAGCTTTGCTATAAAGTGACATGTAGAGAGTTATGTCCTTCAATCTGTAAAGGCAGAAAATATCCCCCCCTTTCTCCCATAGGGGGAGGTTATTTTATTATATGTTTCTAAGTTACATAARTACCTGTAGTAAATAAAAGAGCTGGAGGAAAGAACAGATCACAGATACCAATTTATTCCTACATTACCAATCACAGATATGATACTAAATATCTGGTGTACATGAGGCAGAAGGGGATAGTTATTTAAACTCGCTGCTTAGTTTTGAGTATCCAGAGAAAGTGAGGAATTAGACTAACTACAGATGTCTACCTTCAGATGCTGAATTTCAAACATTTTGCCTAGAAATTCAGAAAAGAAAGCTGAGCAGTAATATAAACCTCCCACCTACATGTTTTTAGGGTATTTTGTTTAGATATCTAAATATTGGTGAAAATACGTGTCTTTTACTTGTGGGACGAGTGTACTAACTTTCACAGAACAGCTAAAAAGGGCTTAGCAAGCTGTACAACCTAGTTAAATGAGAAATACTGAAAAAGATACTTTCCAGAAGAAAAAAAAGGTAATAGAAATTTTTTTCATTTTTGGGGATGGAGTCCCTAACGTTTAGAATTTAGTCCTATAGGCTTGCTAAAAAGAATCCACACACAATGCTGCTTTTCACAACTTCAGACACAAGTACATCTATAAAGAAACATACTTACACCAAATTATATAAGCCCAGGAGACCCATCCCTCTAAAGTCAGTTTTAGGATCATCACCTTGGAAACCAATTTCACACCACTGCTTCGAAATCCGAGCTTTCAATGGCGAATCAGGCTTCAAACATTTCCACAACTAGGAAAATTGCAGGTAGAATATGATTAAAATTCACATATTAGTATAACCTTCTTTTTAAATAAATTTTCATGTCACATAATTGCATTACTATTTCAGCAACCAGCATATATGAACAAATGCAGTTCCTGGGGGTGGGGGAGATCCCAAACCACTCTTCAATATTGCAGACATTTCAGCTACAGCCCTAAGGCCCTTCTGACCTTATCTACAACTGTTGCAGAGTTTTGCACAAGGACTTATTTTGTTCAYGCTTTATGCATCAAACCAGAATCTGCCTCCATAAGCACAGAATCAGGAACGGGCTGGACTTTTGTAGTAAATCACTGACAGGGTGACAGGCAATCAGCCCTCAGTTCMCTTAGGCTCTGCAGCAATCTTTTCTTTGGCATCTTTTGCAAGTCTCTAGAATAATTACAAATTGGAGAGTGCTGACTTGGCTACCACAGTGCTGAAAAGCAAATCAGAGAACATAAAAAGAAAAAAAAAATCCATAGAAGAATAGCACATTCCACCTTCTCATTTAACTGAGGGGTGAATCATTCATTGATCTCACAGCAACAAGGCAGGGGGGAGTGATTTAACAAGCCAGATCTTCAGCAGGTACCAACCTACTTGGCTGCACTGGCCCAGGGACCTTATGCTTAAATAGCATGTTAAGCATCTAAAAAGCAGCCTAAAACGACATGTTCTGAAAAATATATAGCTGTCTGCAARCATGCCCCAGCACAAATTCACACTATTTAAAGTGTATTAAGTAGTCAGGTGCTCCTCAGACATTAGTGAGTGTTAGTAGTGATGAGTAGTGTCTCAAGAAACAGACTCGTAAGGGGCGGGGCGGGGGGAGGAGGAAAATACACTACCTACACCCTACCAAGGGGAAAGACCTTTATTAATATTTCACACACCAACACCCCAGAACCTATATTAAAAAGTGATTTAGAGAGGGTAAAGCTTTTAAAGATTTTGGCTTTCACAAGCTGCATAAAGCATCCTGTACCRAATTACCTTCATTATTTCTTATTCATCCATTAACAGTAAATACAGTATTATTTACTAGTTCAATCACATTAAACTAATCTTCATCTYATTCATAAAATGTCCACCTGGTAAACATGAATAAGTGATAAGCATTAAGAATATGAATTACTGGTTGCAGAGATCACTTAGCAGAACATCTAGAAGCAATGAAAGCCAGCCAGCCTAGTCTTCCCCGGTGTGGCCCAGAAACCAAATCAAACCCTTGGACAGATTTCTGCTTGTCATGAAAACTCGCAACAGCAAAARGCATGCTGTAAATAAGTGCCTAGCGCACAGATTATATTGGAGGCAGATGAAGATAYTGCTATCCTTTTTTAACATTAAAGATTTTACTGTGTAAGCTGAACTGTTTAATCTCCCCTCAAAAACACTCCCACACTCAGTTTCCATCCTGCTTTCGTTCTCGCTCTGTGATGCTTTTAAAGCGCTTACGTGATTATACATCCCAAGTGCTGTTTGCCGGAACGGTTAAGAACCAGGACTGCTCAGCAGAGAGCTGGCGTCAGGGAAAGGACGCCAGGGCCCGCTTCGGACGCCTCCTGCAACGCTACCCTCCTCCGTGCCCGCAACACCTGCCCGCAGGCCCCCACCTCCTGCTCCGCAGGMGACGCAAGGCCCTCGTGCCTTTGGGAATCCTCCCCCAGAGCCAAGGGCTCACAGTAAAGCTGCAGCCCCCTACCTCTTATTTCCAGAGTCCAGAATCCTTGGCTGGGACCTACAACGCTTGTCCTCCAGATACGGACTTCCTCACTGGGTAAATCTAAGTGTGCTTTCCTGTAAGCCCCCCTCTAGCCCCAGAATTCTGCTTTTTGCTTGTACAGTGGCAGGAGCCCAGCAGGAGGAGTCTGGCCAGCCCTGCCTAGCACTTGGAGCACAGATCTGCTCCAGCGGCAGCCCTGGACCTCAGCCCCCCACCCAGCCAGGCTCCCACCTCCCCGCAGAGCTGTCTGAACGTCGGGGGGATCAGCACACTCCTGGGGGCTGCTAGTGCTTTAGAATAAATAAGAGGATCTATAAATCTCAACATGCAGTACTAGACTGTGCTGGGATGGTCTGAAAAGATGTAGTAAATTCTTTGGGGAGGCGAGAAAAAAAAACGTTTCGGAAATAGAGGCCTGGCAATAACCATTCTAACCATGCCTGTRGCAATTCTGGGCACGTACAGGAGCCAGCCTCAAGCACAGCTCTGTAGACACCTACAGGTGCTCTTTTACCATTTCGGAGAGCTTTTAAAWTAATTATTGGCATAAGTAAGTGCTTAAATGAAGCATTCAGTAGAATTTTTAGGAGCGGCTGGTAGTGCAAGCAGCCAAGGTAAACTTTACAGAAGTTCCCCACTACCACTTGTGAAAGGCACTATGTTGTATTGTGGAAGACAGCATCCTCATGTGCTGTATAAAAGGTACATGTGGGTAGAAGAGAAGGAAATGTTTAAAGTTTGATATTTTTGTCAAGAAAATAACAAATACCAGGTTTGTTTATTGTAAGACCTTCAAAAATTCYGTAAGAGTGCTTTCTTTTTAGACAGGCTAATATATCACTACCTATTTAATGCTTTCAGCCATTTCTCCGAAACACCTTTCAGTAGCTATAGTCAAGTACAGTATAGAAGGATCAGAAAAGGAGATGTGGGGACTAGTTAGACTATTTTCCATCCCTTTTTTTCTGTCATCAACTTCTTTCCAGCATGAGAGCTCTAACCACCTCCCCATTCGTGGTTTTTAGATCTTCCAAAAAAAAAAAAAAAAAAAAGAAAGAAAAAGACCAGGGAGGTTGGACTAGATGGTCTCCAGAGGTCCCTTCCAACCTTGTCCATTCTGTCATTCTGCAGACTGGGGAATGAGCTTGCCTGGCAGGCATTACACCCACACACTGCGTTAGTATTCTGTGTCGGCTAACCTTAAAACAGATAAACAATGGAGGAAGGCAAAAATATCTGAATATTTTAAGAGGTTTATAAACCAAACTATTAGGGTTGGCAAGTATAGAGGACTCTCTGTAAGTCCTTCTTAAGCACTACCTTCAGAAGCATTTCTTCATGTTGTGGATTCTCCGAATCATAAGGCTCTCTGCGCAGCTTTTCAACCTCCGCAACCAGATTTCGGTACCCCACAATCTGCAGCAGGCAGGCCTGAAGAGACACCCCCAGCCTAACGGGGGTGGGGAAAGAGGAAGAGAATCAACTCAGTCATCTGCAGTCATGCAACAGTACCACAGTGCAAATACCCATTTAATTCACAGGAGTAATGTTTCATCAGTGAATTAATAGTGACTATACTGCTAAGCTATAAGAGACTTTCCAAAGATCAATATTACATTAAACGTGGCCTTGTCAATTGTAGTCTTACCACTTAGTGGCTTTCATTGAGAAAGAAGTTCTGGATTCTTTTTTATTTTGAGCAGTGAATTCCTTCATTTATTGAAGGCTTATTATGACTCTACAGAGAAGCTCTGAAGGCCTGCTACAAAAAACAAAAAAACAAAACAAAACAAAAAAACCTAAAGATATCCATTTTGTTTCATGTCACAAAAGTCCACATAAAGAAGTCAAAAACCTGAAGCAATATAGTTCACAGATCTGTCTTTAGGTTTCCTGCTTTTTTGGTGCTTCATATGTTAAGAATTCCCATAATGGCTCTTCTCATTCTAACGCAGGTGAACTGTTAAAATTTCTGGTGCATCATTAAAAAAAAAAGTCCACACTATGTGGCTTCCAATGCTTTAAGTTACAGTAAATTATCTGGTTTTAGGATAAGATTTTATAATATTAAATACAAGTTATATTGTATACAACTGCCAAGTCTTTTGCTTCTCATACGCAAATATTCATAGGAATTTGTATTTATGCGAACAAGTGTTTCTAAACTTTTAATGTCTGAAATTACCATTACTACTACTAATTCTGAGAGCACGGTTTTATCTTTATTCTCATTATTCTATGGAACACAACCTGCACTGATTAAGCTGCCTAGATACTTCATCTGTTTTCCTCCGTATACTAAAATGTTTTTTCATTCTATAATACTGTTAAGCTTTCTGAGCAGAAGGATTCTCACTGCTTATCTTTTAAGGTTAATCCACAGAATAAGAGATGTCATCATTGGGCCATTTTTTTCTTGCTGCAATTTCATGCTGGTTTTTGTGGCTATAACCCGTTTAGAATATCTTAAGCAGTGTCTTTCCTCTTTTAGTGTTTACATGCCTCACTTACACTCTACAGTTTTACAGAAAAGTGGCATTACAAAGAAAGCTGAAATGTCTAACAAGATTGCATGTGAATTGCTGTAACACATCACTAAATCACAGTTATAATGTTTTTAATTACATACAATAACCTCCAAGTAGTTTAGAGCAGAACATCACAGGCAGTGGAAAAAAAAAAGAAATCCAAACCCAATYATACAGATGTAAAAAATTAAGTTTCAAACTGCAGAACATATAAAAATCCACCCTTGCACTTTATACCAGTCAAAAATCCATACAACGTTTTTTTTTTTTTTCATGGAAAAAGCCATTTTCCTCACACTGTTTTCCATTAATGCTTTCCATGCTTCTCTCCTTCCTAGTAGTGCCAGGCCGAGGAGCTGGGCGAGCAGCCACGGCCCCTGTGTGCCGGTGGCGGCAGTTGTCAGCGTGTCAGTGCGTGGGAAGAGCCTGCACGGGCCAGCACACCCACACCTACCCACGCACCTTGGGCGCTCGGTGAGATGAAGAGTCTGAAACTTGGAGTATTTCACACCCTCCTTCCACAGCTAACGGGGTCGTGAACGTCACCACCTACTTGTTCCTCCTACTTTTTCCCTCCGCTGAATATACATAGTGTTATCTTAAGGTGAAACTACTCCGATCCCTTCTTCTCCTCAGGTCACAGTAGCCCACAGCCTGCAAGAACAGCAGGCTAGCTCAGTGCAAACGTCTCCAGGATGCTAGTTCAGCTCTGCAAAGATGCTACGTTAACAAAAATGACTGCATATAGACTGCAGAAGGCCATACAGCATGATACATGCCCCTTTGTCCTTATTTTGGAAGATTAAGTCCTTCCCATACAAGGGACAGCCAGAGCTTTTGAACAAGGCAGCAAGATGCGGGTTTTCTAGCGTTTAAAAGCAGAAAGACTAACGCATTTTGGTTAATCCTGACTAAATAAGTAGCTGACCTGCTTTAACTGAAATTTCTCACTAAAAATTCAGCATAAAAATAAATATCTTACATGGAAAGCTTCAGTCTCCAAGATTAAAGATTAGCAGAATCGTAATCTATTTGAAATAAGGAACAATTCAGTAGCAGAGTTTGTTTCTAAGCATGCAGCACCACCCAACTCTTGCCTCAAATGGAGGGCTCAGAGGAAAACAAAAACATTACTACTTACTCTTGAAATGCCAGCTTTTAATTTAAAAGGCTAATTGTTGATCACTTTTTACTCTTTTAATGGTATAAGATCATAGTGGTTTTGCTGCATTGTATTGCTTACTTCTGCTTAGATAATTCAAAGAGGTTTTAAAAATGGTTTCCATCATTTTGCCATCAGGTTGAGGGAGGTGATCCTGCCCCTCTACGCAGCCCTGAGGAGGCCTCATCTCGAGTACTGTACTGGGGAGCCCAGAACTGGACACAACAGAGACATGGAGCTACTGGAGAGAGTCCAGCATAGGGCTACAAAGATGCTCAGAGGGCTGGAGCACCTGCCCTATGAGGAACGGCTGCGAGAGCTGGGCCTGTTCAGCCTGGGGAAGAGAAGACTGAGGGGGGATCTTRTCAATGTGTACAAGTACCTGAAGGGAGGGTGTCAAGGGGACGGGGACAAACTGTTTTCAGTTGTCCCCTGTGACAGGACAAGAGGCAATGGGCAGAAATTGAAGCACAGGAAGTTCCGCCTGACCGTGAGGGGGAATTCCTTCCCTGTGAGAGTGATGGAGCACTGGCACAAGTTGCCCAGAGAGGTTGTGGAGTCTCCTTCTCTGGAGCTATTCAAGGCCTGGCTGGATGCAACCCTGCCTACCATGCTGTAGGTGGCCCTGCCAAGCAGGGAGGTTGGACTAGATGATCTSCAGAGGTTCCTTCCAACCTTACTGATTCTATGATTCTATGTGATAAAGTGAAAATTTCTTCCCTGCCCAATAGACTGTCTATGGCCTTGCTAAGAAGCCATCACTTTCACTGCCATGACCACCTGCATTGGTGGTATTTCATCCTTTGGGAAGTGGATCTCATAAATCAATGTACCAACCATATACTAAGACAGTAAGATTCAGGAAGCAGCTAAATAAAGAGACTCAGGACTTGACGCCTGTTATCATCACCATAAGAGATAATTCATTTTTCTATCAGCTTTCTGACAGCAAAGCTTAACTTATGTTTTTATATGAGAAATAAAATTCATCTTCAAATTGTGTAGCAAAATAGCTATGGCGAACCCATTCTCTATGGACCGAGGCAGTACAGAAATCAATAATTCCAATTTGTCTTATAAGGAAGTCACAAACTTACTGTGGATTTATATCTGGATTAATCCTTTTCAGCTCCATGATGTCATCTATAGTTTTTTCAATAGCATCAGGGTGAACACTTACTGAAGTTTGCAGGCGCTAAAAAAAAGAGGTTTTAAATGTATATTAATTCTTATGGAAACTGCTATTCAGTAGAAGTTAACAACAGTAAATATGACACCTGAAAGCTTCTAGGTTAACAGCCCAAAGACCCAAATCCCTATATATAGACCTTTCCAATTTTATTCAGCTCTACTGACTAGTTTCAGAGCATGATCTCTACACGAGCAATCGAAGCACTTTTCTGTTGCTATACTTCTTCCAATGTATTTCTATGGCAGCTGCCAGTGAAARTCATCTGCATTGAAGCCTTTGGTCAAGAAAATAGTTTCAGACCAACCATGCAGTTACACTGGAACTGCTAGCCTTTATTTGGTACACATTCCAGACATATTGCAGTAACATAGTAAAACATTTTCCTTCCTCTTGCAAGTTATTGCCTTGTAGAGATGACCTTGGAAGTTCATTATTAAACAAATAAATAAAATTAAAAAGTTGATTTTTTTGGTGCTGTATCAAAAGTTAAACCAGTCTGAATTTCCTAAATACAGGCTTTTAAAGTAAGATTCTGCCTTTCCATTTGTGCTAAAAGCAAAATTTGGAAGTACCATGCAGAACTAAAAGCTACGCGACATTATTTTTGCTACTGCTGAGGTAAGCCTTCCAATAACACTGATTCTCATGCTGAAGAAATAAATTAGTGTCTTTCAGCCATTCACACTATTAACTGTGTTCTTTACAGGTGCTTTGTTCCTGATTAGTGAGAAGCATTTAGGTTAACATAGCCAGTTCTATGGTGAAAGGAAGAAGTGAGAGAGGCTATTTTTCATTAATGCACTGGAAAGGCAGGCAGAGGAAGGTTATTTCGACCGGTACTGCTATCTTCACCTGCATTAAGCATGGTGCTTAACTGACTGGCTACAGATTACAGAAGTTCTAAAATAAGACTAAGAATTGACCCAAGAAATCCCGAATTATGAAACAAGATCACACTTCACCATGGCCAGTTGCCCCCGCAATCCCATCAGTGCCCACAGTGTGCGAACCCCCAGAGGGCAGGAAACACTCCCCAATTCTGCAAAACCCCTTTCAGGGCAATCACTGAACTGTCCTCAGTAAATGATGTTCTTTAAGGTTTGATACAATCTCACATTGAAGCAATTTTCAGGAATGAGCACACAGCAGACTGAACAACATGGCTGGCATAGAAAAGGTGAATTATGAGATATTTCACTCACCTTACTTTTTGAACCTTTCAGCGATGCCTCTGTTAAAAGATTGAAAGTCTTGTGTCAGTTAAGTTAAATTTCTACTGGATTCATTTAACACGAAAATTCTTAAAAGTAAAGCCATCCCACTATTAGAACATGCAGAAAYGCAAAAAGCATGCAAAAACCTGATTATTTTGCAGTTACCTATTTTCATAGTTCTGGCAGCTCCAGGCTTGGTATTGTAACAGATCCTTTGCAACTCACATCGTCCTGTTAATTTCCTGACCACGAATTTCAGACAGCGCCACAAGCATTTACAGTAGAAGTACAGGCATACCTGAACAAACATCCTGKCAAGAAAATAAGGCTGAAAATAAGAGACTTGAGCAGAGATTGTTCTGACAAGGCCGCTCCCCAAACAGAAAATACTTCCTTTCCCTAAATTCCCATTACCTAATGGCACCTTTAAAGCAAAAGCAGCATTCACATTGCTAAAATTTATTCTGGTAAGTGTTAAATTACACTTTTCAATCTCAYCCAGTGAAAAACCATACGCAAAGTCAGAGCTAGAAACACAAAATGAATCAACTCAAGAAAGAGTTCTGAAAAGAGCATTTCTAGAAAGGGAACAAAAGCCTTAAAATAACAAGCTATATGCCTCTTGATAATGCTTTTGAGAAACAGGACTGCATAAGAAAGCCTAGATCATCCAGTTATGGTGGCAGCAGAGGATCTGGGGAGCCACCACGCTCCACTTTCCTTAGCTTTGCCTGGGCACCCAGTTCTTCCATAGTAGTTATCCTGACAAACACAATCCCAACATCAACYCCAGATCCCTAAAAATGAATAGTCACAATTAAGGGAAGTATAGCTCCTCCCCTTAAACAAGGGCTTCAGTACCCATTTTAAGGAAAATCAGTTCTTCCCAAGGTTGGCTTTTACACAGTACCTTGAGGATGAAGCAGTAGCTGTTTTCAAGACTGAATGGACAAAACCCTGTATCGACCTCAGAGCTAATCCTGCTGTAAACACGACGTTGGACTAGAGACCTCATGGGGTCCTGTCCAGCCTGGTTTGTCTCATGATTCTCAGAAAGCCGGGGAATGCCACACACCTAGACATACTCTATTTTGAAGTTTGTTAGTGTTGCACCTGCTTCCAAAGTCCACACACCACACGCTACCCCGATTACCTWTCACATCCCAGATTCACAGGCTATAACTTACAACACATAGTTCAGCTTTCTTGTTTCTCTAGCTACAAATAAGCAGACCCTTCCACGTTAGCCAGCTGTCAACCCCCTCTTGAGCGCCCCAGGACACAACATGGAGCAAGAAGCACCAAGAGCCTTTGGGGCCAGAACCACATATAAGAAAAGCTAAGTTACAGAGACCCCACAGACCCAGTAATGGGAACATTGGTACAACTTGCTTGCACAAACAAAAGCTTGYGTGAGCTTGCTGTTTAATGGTCAAAAACAACTTGGCCCATTATGCTTTAAGCCTTTGTGTACATATATATGCACACGCATTCATCATGTTATTTATTGTATTTTTTCACATGCTATTGACACTTGCAAAGAAAATATTTGTTAAGAAACTCCATATGATCATTTTTAGTGAAGTGCATTGGTTATTCTGAGATACTAGATGCCAGATATTCAAATTAGCATAGTTTTAATAAAGTCAAAAGAGCTCCTTTACTTCATAACTAGACYTAAAGGGCATGTTTGCAAGGGAAAGGGAAGATAAGTCATGTCCATGTCCACACAGGAGTTTATTCTGCATTACTTCGCTTTAGCTTAATCCCTTTTGAAGGGGAATTAAACTAAAGGAAGTAAATCCACTTTATGTCTAAAYGGAGAGCATCCACATAAGGATTTAATACGCCTTCAAAGCATTCACTTTATCTTTACGCTTTCAGTTAATTTGCTTAACACTCCTGAATGCCTGCATGTAGGCAATGAGACAATGCCTCATTGTCCTCATGCAACAGGAAGTCTCTATTTTAGATAAAATGTGGAATCTAAGAACAAGAATTCACTTCCACGTTTGAATCAAATCTTAGATGGGCAAATAACTTTCAGTGGCTGACAGTGAAATAGTTGGAGCTTCTCCCCCACTCCTATGTGCCAGAACACACCACTGCAAGGAATTTGTGCAAGTTTYACAGTGGGCAACCAGCAAGAGTATTAAGAACAAGATCAGTTATCAGGAGGCAACTCCATCGTCAGCCAAGTAGTCATTCTTTATGTCTTCCAACAGTTTGAAGTGTAAGTCATTTAAGACAACGTTGTCTCATATAGAGCCAACTACACGCAACCTTTAACAGTGGCTTGAAAAAAAAAGAGTATTTCAACTTTTCCAGTAGAAATATGRTATTAAGCACAACAGATTCAAGTAAGAGCCATCATCCAAAGAAGAATCAAAATACAACTTATAACAACCCCTCAGCACACCTTCGCTCCTTACTCAGGCTGAAGGTYCAGAGAAGCGAACGCAGGAGATTAGGACTCCAGATTTCAGTTTGACATTAAATAGGATAGAGCTCAAATCTTCCATGGTTGCAACAATATTCACCATTAAAGTTTTATTTCAGTTGCAGTTTGCACAAAGTAACTAGTAAAAACATCTACTAAAGAGTGTCACTACAGCACAAAGAGGAACTAGGTATGAGTCACTAAAATACACTTAGCAAGCTATTACTAATGAAGCAGATAAACACTAATTTTGACTAGGTAGCTTAGACAAAGAAGTTTGCCTCTGTGAATACCTGCAATTTTCTACTACTCATCCATCTTAAGCTTATGACAGTTGAAGTCTTCTGCTTATAACATGAATGGCATAAATTTTTTTGCAAGTTTGTTTTCAAAGAGGTTCTTTAGAAAAGGAAATTCTTGTTTGCAGAAGTCCTGTAATAAAAGCATACTAATGWTTAAATAAGATAGGTTTTATTTTAGTGGCTATGCATTTCAATTCACTTGAGCAAAGCAGAGACACTAGCAGCTACAAAACAAAACACTGCATATCATTAAAAAGAACCCTTACAGATGTTGCAAGAAAAAGAGGTACCTGACTATGGCAGAGTAGCATTAACTTCTASTTTGTATTAGGATTTGATTCCAAACCTTCTTCCTATCAGAATGTGTATTGGCTTTTCCTGTTTGTCTTTTAAAAGTTTATTTGGTACAGAAAATAGAGGGTGCTTCACTAGTGATTTGCGTAGTCATGTAGTTTTTAAGAGGGAGTGAACAGCAATGCAGTATTTCCTCAGGTGAGCTTTAGGAGCGGAAGTATAACAAAAAAATCAAGATGTTCCTAAGGGACTTGTATCCTACTCTTCCCTGTCTTAACACAAGCTACTTGTCCTCCTGTATTACATGCAAGTGTACAGACCTGCAGRTTTGTGCTTATGAATTAGTGTGTAATACAAGAGTCTGTTTTTCCTGAATAAATGGTAATGAAAAGAAAAAATCCTGTATAAGATGCTAAAGTGCATAGGCCTAATTAACAGTAAGTTCCCTTGATGAGGATGCTGTACAAATGCAGACACATGCACCCATCCTCCCTCTGAGAAATTACACTTGAAAACTCCCAATTATTGATGCCAAGCACTTGAACATAGGAAGCTACCTGCCTACCTGCTAGTTCCAGAGAAATGCCAGGGCAACTCAGCATAGTTTTGCTGGGTTTGTTCACAAAAAAAAAAGTCACTGAACTTTGAGGCCAAAGCTACAGTAGAATGTATTTGTTACTTGGGTTCCAAGATGAGGAACATATATTCTGAAAGGAGTATGTCCTTGCTTGCTTGTCGAGAAGTATAATCCAGTGCTAAAACTTACTACCRCAGCAGCCTGAAGTTACACAGAAACTTGACTTTTCTTTCCTGTACAGTTAACAAAGGCCAATTAGGGTTGGTATATGCACTTATTTCACATCTGTCTTCCTTGCTGTTCTACTTTCTAATTCTTATACATCTTCCTTGCTGTATATCATCCCATTTCTCTTTTGGTGGACTTCCTGACTTTAATCTTGTGCCCAGAGCAGCTTCAAACAACAAAGGAATTCAGTAGGTAGTACCTTGTTAGGCCTATCAGGAAGGTAGCAATACTGCAAAACCAAAAAGGCCACCGRCCTCCATTACCAACAACAGGGCTCAGAGATTCTTAAAGGCTCTCTTCCATGAGAGAAGAGAGGAAGGCAGAAGTGGGCCGTACAAATTTCTGGATCTCTGCAATACCCAGATCAATGTAGAGTCAAAAGAACGCGGTCCCAGCACTGCTGTTTTCTACAGCACGTGTTGGTCTGACGCTGACAAGAAAGCATAAGGCATGAGAAGCTGAGGTGATGAAACATGTTGATTTTTACTCTGATACTGCATACAGAAGGCTAAAGATGTTTCCTTAATAAGAGGTCTCAAGATGCTCTCCACTAGCACAACTGCTGTTGAGACAGCATGATGGGAATGGCAGATTGTGGTCATTTGAATTCACATTTCTGATAGCACAACATCATATTTTCATTTTTATTCAAATGCTACTGACTTTAGCTGGTCTTCTGTACTATAAACAGATAGAAGCAAAGGAGATCAATAGATTTCCAAAGCTGTTTAACACTTCAAAGGTCATTCCTATGCAAGGTATACTTGCCAAAAAGAAGTACGTATAACACAACAGCTGGTATTACATTGACATGAAGGGGAGTAGGGTTGAATTCTGTGCAATATTTTTTGAAACTAACAAAAAATGCTTTTTTTTTTCTAGATAGTTTTAGAACCTTAGTATTTTCAGAGCCAGTAACAGACTGAGGAAACACCTATGATAAAATGAAAGCTTAAACTAGATGCCAAAGCCCCAAGAGTTCAATTTAAAGCTGAATCAACTTCTCCCAAAACTCAGTGGATCTACATAAAACTTCCTTTTCTTTCCTGTGTGTCCCATTTTAGGTTCTATAGATGCAAGAAATGCAACTAGATTTTTCTTTAGAGACATACTCAACTCTGAAGAAAATGCTACAGCCATCATGAGACATACGGATAATCATTTTGCCCCTGCTTAGTGTTTGCATCAATATTTCCTTACTGAGAATTCGAATTATGGCTTGAGAAATCAAGGACACATTGGTCATGTTGTCACCCACAGCTAAATAGGTGAACAAGGAAGTGACACTACACTATTAGTAGCTAATTAACGTCACTATCTCTGGMTTCTGTAACTTATTTTGTATACAAGGTCAGCTGTGAAGTGCTGTACAAATCATCACTTCTGAAATGCATACAAGCTTGCTCTTAGCTCCTTTAAAAAATATTCTGTGCCTTCTCACACACATAACTGAAATTTGAAATCCAATTTATCTATCCACTTAGACACAGAAGTCGCCATAGCAACTAAAGAATCCATAAGAGTAGTTTTTAAAAAGAAGCATTCCATGCTTTCACATTTTCTTACTTTCAAATGTCTTGATTAACATTTTATCTGATGTGACTTCAGTAAGACAGAACTATATGCTTAAAAATCTGTTACTGCTGAGAGACTGTTTTGCAGTAGATCAAGAGAAGGTGTCAAGTTTCTACGACTTATTAAAGGAATACAAGTGTCTGCTACAGTTGGTTCTCTAAGTAATTAGTTATGATGTTTAAGAGAAGTTAAAACCAAAATGGAAGTATCACTGAGATTCCTTAAAATCTAGTTTAAAAAAAATGCTGGAGGATTAAGTGTTTCATAAAGAAATATTTTTATTACTTCATAATTAACATCAAACTTTAGGAATAATTCAAATGAGAGCAAAGTGGAAGTCAATTTGAAAGAGACAAGAAACCTAGAACAACTGTTTTCCTCTACATACAGCCTCGGATTAGAGGTATGAGCATAAGCAGGGAGAATAGTCCTGTGCGTTACTGAGCATGTAGATTATTGGTCAGAAGTACTGCCCTAGATCTGAGGATTTAGAATTATTCTAATTACTGGATTGACTGATTAAAAGAAAAAAAGTTTTCCATTGGAAAGCAGCAGCTATTGAAAATATGTAGATGAAAAGGCAGCAGTGAGCTTCTGCTACATTATGGATCCCTGAATCTAAAAGTGATATTCTTATAAGAACCTGTATTTCAAAATAGCTACCCTTGGTGTAAGTACAGCCCACTTTTTTTTAGCTCTTCAGATATAGTGTACAGTCCTGTGAAAGGCAGGAACATGGGAASTAATTTGAATGGAGGTGGAAAGGTGACCCTTCTCCTCTCCTCAGCCCTGGTGAGGCCACACCTGGAGTGCAGGGACCAGTGTTGGGCTCTCTAGTACAATACATGTATGGAGCTGCTGGAGCAAGTCCAGCAAAGGGCCACAAAGAGGATTAAGGGACTGGAACATCTGACATGCAAGRGGAGTATGAGAAAGCTGGGACTGTTTAGCCTGGAGAAAGGAAGACTCAAGGTGATCTTATCACTGTATATAAGTGCCTAATTGTAGGAAGTAAAGACTGGGCCAGACTCTTCTTAGTGGTGCCCAGTAACAGAACAAGAGGTAATGGGCACAAACAGAAACAGAGGAAGTTCTGCCTGAGCATATGAAAAACACTTTACTCAGAGTGATTGAGCACCAGAACAGATGACCTCCAGAGGCCCCTTCCTGTCTTGGAAGTTCTGTGATTAAGGAAGACTACACAGGCCATCTGTCAACTTACTGATGTTAAATAAATACAAAATATGCTGTATAAGAAAAAAAGACAGTAGATTTTAAGCTGATTATAAACAGCCTTATCAACAGTCTAACAACAGATGAGCAGTAGGTACAGAAAAAATGCAAATTACACCAATTGCTCGTTATCTGTATTCATGTCTGCAGTATTTTGTTTAGAAGACAAACCCCAGTAGCTGTGAGTGCCCTGACGCAACATATGTAGACTTGCCTTTTGATAGTAGCAGTAGAGACTAGATCAGGCCACTAGTTCATGAGCCTAGGTTAATGCTGAATRGTTGGTCTGCCTACAAGCAAGGGCCTTCTCTTACAAGAACCTGGATTTGAAAGCCACTGTTTAAAATCCTCCTGAGCTCTCCARGTGCATATATCTGTTGCACAAACCTGCTATAGTACCCTACTGTCACTACTCAGATGGAACAGTTGAGTTTATCTTAATTTTATAAGTGAAAGTTCAGTTCCTCTCTCATGGCATTTTCTATGCTGCAGTCAACAAGATCACTTGCAGTTTGTATAGACTTAACTGAACTGGTTTTAAGCAGGGAGGTAATCTTATCCACACAGTATAACTCAAAATTGTGCAAAAATATCTGAAYGAGTTTGGCTACTGGAAGCTGCTGTGGTATCAATCCAGTGATTTAGCACAGCTGTATTCTGTCCTTTTGGGTTCCTTTTTCTGCTCTACCTTTAAAGGCAAGCTATATGGTGAGTCCCAACTGAATGAAATGAAAGGTCATACCACTGAGTCTATGTTTATGCAACATTATTTTGTCATCTTTTTTTTTTTTTTTTTTTTTTTTTTTTAGTCTGTCATTCCATATCATCCTTTGGAATTATCACTGGGACAGGTTCCATCATCTGCATAGTTTTCATTCCTCAAGATGAAAATTCCACACAACTATTTTGAAGCTCCAACTCTCTTGCTTATTACCCTTGCAATTTTTATCCTACACTGTTGTTCCTGTAAATATGACTAACAATACATTCTAGAACATGATGCAAGGTCCTTCATTTTTCCTTCTTATCCAAGGATGAAAATGGATAGCAGGGATGTTTCATGAACTACARATGCCATCAGCCAGTCCAGTGTCTACTCCTTTTTGTGCAACAGAAAACATTATGCCACTAGCGAGCCATCTATCACCAATACACTGCATTTGACCATGCATTTGACTGTGACGAACAGTGAAGACCAATTTTAGCAAGCTCCTCTGCTGCTGGTAACAGACAAACACTGGGGACAGAAGATGGGTGCAACTGTTTCGTTTCCAGTTGCCATCCAAGTTGGGAGACTAAACATCCTTGTCTTGCACCTGGATCTCCCTGCAGCTCCTAACTTAATTGCTATTGCACTAACCTGCAACCACATTCAAATGTATGCAACAGCAGTTACTTTTCCCCAATAAGTGCTCTTCAAAGAGGACTAAGGTTTTTCTTAGTCTCCCCAGATTTCTTATATACTCATAAAATACAYGAAATTGAATACAATACTCCTATCAGTCATATCCTGAAGGAYGGATATAAAAGAAGAAATTCAGATGCTTGTAACTGACCAGAATGGAGTTCTCCACTTTAACACGGTTTTCCTAAGTGAGGTGTTCTGATTTTTCCTACTTTGACTTTGCTCTGCATTCAGAATTTTTGACTTTCCATGGAAGACAAAGTCCTAGAATGTGCTTTTAGATAATCAACTGCTTTTCAGAGGCTTGGCTACCTACAGAAAGCTAATACCATCAAGACTTCTCAAAGCGTTTAAGATTCATTGTCTTCAGACTATGAAAACAAGTGGATGTTTCCTCTGGAGAGCCACAGAAATTTAAATATTCAAAACAGCACCTTTATCCAACATGGGGGAAAAAACAAACAAACAAACAAACAAACCAACAAGTGGGCCAGGACAACCAAAGGAAGGCAGAACTGACAGTTTAAAGGGAGAAGCAAAGTGTTTACTGTAGAAGCAGGTGGGTTAGGAGTTGTCAGCAGTTCAGCTTCTCCCCGTGGAGGAAGCAAAACTACAGCATGATGCAAAGATATAGGTCACCTAGGAGGGGAGCTGCAATGCTTTCTGTAACTCCAGTTGTAAGCTTCCACCCCACCTGCAGGTGTTCAGGGGCCTGTTTATTTGGGATATATGCCCCAGATCCCATATGGTACAGCTGTATTGCCTTGGCTCAGGCTACTATGAAGGTCTGTACAGAAAAAAGAAAGTAAAAGTGACAGAAATAGGACTGCTGAGATGGAAATTATTAGCAAATCAAGGATTCAAGAAGGAAGACTCCAGTATGGAAAGTTATAAACTTGTAGAGGAAGAAAAAACACCCTGATGAAGTTAGTCAGGTTCCTTGTGAACCATCAGGTCACTGGATCAATGTCAGTGGAGCTGGTGGAAGACTTAATACCACAGAAGATCTCTGCCACAGAGCTGCAGGGGCCAGGTCTTTCCCTCCTGACTGATGACTTATCAGATAATGCTTAGTCTAATGGCTCATTAAATCCCAGCTATCTTTTGTGCGCATTAGCAAATAAATAAATAATTGCTTTAAATTTAAAATCATGCATATTCTGCTTACAGAGTCTTTGTGCATCTAGTTGAAGATGATACCTGAAGAAGCTGACCCAAAGTGGGGTTGCGAAACCCCACAGAGACATCTGGGGCAAAATTAGCCAGGCAAAGTCATTACAAATGATCAGCCTAGA
Organism: Rhea americana; assembly: GCF_003343005.1. Lineage (NCBI taxonomy): Eukaryota > Metazoa > Chordata > Aves > Rheiformes > Rheidae > Rhea > Rhea americana. The sequence continues at coordinate 5,371,997 of NW_028186412.1, read as the reverse complement.
GGTAACAATACTAATATCCATACTGCATATGAAATTCTTTACTATAAACAGCTGAGAAAAACAATAGTGACAGATGCTCTATACAGAAGCATATGTTTCAGCTCTCTTGAAAAGGTTTTTCCCCATCCAGACATAATATGATTGCTCTGGCTTGTACATAAATTAAGCTCTTGATCTGTGTTAACTATCTCCACAGACAACAGAGCAAAGAGAACATTAGCTTTCTGCACCTGAAGTTGGCCTCTGCAAGTTTCCTTTACTACCCCTGCTGTACAGCAAACAACTGCAAATCATACACAGGAGCGAGTAATATTTAGACATTTCTCCCCTAATAGAGCACAATCTCTAAGCTTACACATCTGCTCCAAACATTTCCCCTTCCCCTTCCATGCTTTCATAAGCAGTACTCCAAGAATCTACATGGCAAGTGAAATGGGGAAAAGCCTTTTGTAACCACTGTTCAACATCACTGTTTCTCCTATTTTGCTCTGACACAGACACCAGAGATCTGCTGCTGATTTGATGGATCACTGACCCAATCCCATATGACAGTTTCTGCGTTCTTTGCCCCTATGAAGAACTAAAAAGGAGATTTTAAATTAGAACTGTCATTCTGAAACATCTTTAATTAAATACCGAATATAGGTGARTAGAAAGTAACCTAGTATAAACTAGTTCACACCTTCCATGCTATTGGTAACAGCTAAAACATCTAAATCACTGCAGTATAAAAATAATTGAACACTTTTGAAAAACATGCAGAAGAGTTACCTTAGGAAGTGCTTCATGGTGATGATTTTGCTTGTGTTACTGGAACTGTAATAAATTGATCAGTGATAGTGTCTTCCTTGCAGAAGATACCAGTGCTGTTGAAACAGAATTAAGATGTATTTACTAATAGAGAAAAGAAGAGGTACTCTGCATTTTTGCAAGTTCATAAGCTGATCTTGAAACATCTCTCCACATATTTTCTTAGGTAYTGAAGAAAACTCATACCAATAAAAACAAAAGCCTCGTTTTGTTTACACTCCTCTGCCTGAGCACGTACTTTTGATCAAGAGCACAGAATTAAGTGAGAACGCCTGGATTTTGCTTCAAGCCGTTTCAAGCATTTTTTTTTGTTGTTGTTTTTTTTTTGTTTGTTTGTTTTGTTTTGTTTAAGAAGCGGAGATGTTCACAACAGGCTCCAAACGGCAATCTCAAGAGATATTCAGCTCCAGATTAAGCCCTCTGTTTTTCAGAATTTGTAACAGCACTTGGACATTCTGGTAAAAGTAGTATGTAAACAAAGAATTATTACTAGGACCTGATTCAAGTCTGTAAGGACATCAGGTAACAAAAATTCTGTGGTGACAAACTTGATGAAGCAGTATGTTTGATGTCTTAAAACATATATCATTGACTAGGTTGCCCATCAATTCCAAGAACTGGAGTCCTTGAGTTAATTCTCATTCTAGTTACCATTTAGGCCAAGTGGAGGAGAGGAATGCAAAGAATTCAGYGAGAAACCTCAGAAATATAACATTGCCTACGCAGAACAGACTCTCCCCAGCCACTTCTTTTCTTTGCTGCAGGTTTTAAAATAGAGTGTTCATGTATGTGCAATATTGAACTAGAGATGCAGACTTGTCAGATTACTACTTATCCTGTAAAAGACGATACAATATCTTTCATTTTCTGCCAGAAATCAGAGCATCATTACATATGTTGGCTATTGGGACAACTTCCACACTTAACAAGACTTAACTTAAAAGAACAAGATCACACTTTCAATTTCTGTACTAGCATCAAACACACAAAAGCTTGAATAAGCMCCACACTCTTGAGAAAACAGTCCATTTCACTCACACAGCATAGAATATGCTGAAAAGTACCTGAAGGCCTTCAAAATCTGACCACTTTTGTTATATAAAAGTCATAAATCTAAGAAACAGAAATTCAACTATCTTCTTCTGCAGGACCCATCAGCACTGCAGGGATAAAAATCTTTTTACCCTCCTTAGTTCTCATTTTCTTTCCCTTTTGTTACGTGAAAATTTTACATTGTGCTGTTGCTTGCTGACAGGAACAGAACAAGCATTGAAGTTTAGGAAAAAAAACGCAGCTATCTTGTCGGATTACATCACATACTCATAACAGCTTGCTGAAAATATATAATCTCTGAACTRTGAAAGCTTCATTCATTTATATTGTTTTTGACTGGCTGAATCATGTTCCTGTCCCCCGAATACAGCTGTAATTGGTGCTAGCTGCAGTGACACCTGCTTGCAAGGGCAGAGGGATGCTCACATCAAACTCTGCTTCATTAATGAACATAGCAGACGGGCTCCTAATATTCTTAATATGTCTCAGACATATTATACGGCAAGCATAGGGAGCATGGAAGACGGACAAAAACCAAAGGGGATGTAACCTGCTCCGCTTCTTTTGCTGCCCAAAAATAGTTCATGAAAGATTCCCTCAGCTGAATCTCAGCTTTTTAGCATCAGCTTGAACAAAGGAAGCTTCACTGCAATATTTTGACCCATAAGGGCAGTAGTGTAAGGAACACACCAAGAGTGCCAGGAGGTGTCAAATCAACTCCTCTTAAAATGTGCACTAGCCTCAGCCTGAGGTCRACTTCTTCCTGACTCCTATCAAGGACCTTGCTGAAAATAATGCTACTCTTTCACTACTGCTCCAAAAGGAAGAGAAGTTGCACTTATATGAATTCCCAGAATCATCTTATCCAGGCACAGCAGAGTAGAAGCCTCAAAACACCTCCCTTCAAGAGTGGTAGTGCTAAAGCCATTTAAATTTTTTTTAAAAATTTCAAAAATTGACTTTTAATAATTCATCATTGCTGTCCATCCACATCTGCTTTCTGCCCAGAAAGCTAAACTCCAACAAATTATGTTTTTGAAAGTCTGGCCATTGGTGGCTTTCCTGAGGTCCCTCTCCACCTGAATTACTCTTTTTTTTTTTTTTTTTTTGCTCCCCACGGTCACTCTTATGAAGTGATCCGAGATCAAAGTATTTCTATTTTAAAGCAGACAGAGCATCATCAGCATTACTACAATTTTTAAAATTGTAGTAGTTTAAGAACTCCCACCTTCACACTAAAATCCTGTATAATTCGTACTATCTCCCATGAAATAAGCTCAGCTTGCTTCCCCCCTCAAAAGCCTCCACCACTCAATTTGACTATAAGCAAATTGTTTAAGGGATCTACAGCTCAAGAATGTCTGCAACAATCCTGCCAGCATACACAAAACTGAAAGCATTTAACAAAAAAAAAAAAAAAAAAAAAAAAAAACCACAAAAAAAAAACACAGTTAGGTAAAGCTACATTAACTCTTAGCAAATATTGCTTGCCAACCTATTCCATGGAATAGGTGCGTTTATACTGGCACTTCACCTAATTGCATTAATACCTTGAGGTGGAAGACAGAAAGATGGGGGGAGAGGGGAAAAAAAAAATAAGAAAACCACACACACACACACCAACAAAAAAACCCAAACACCATTAAAACTGTTTATTCAAATACCCAGGCAAAACAAAGGCTCTCGCAATGTACTCCTTTAGAAATCATTCTTCATTTTAATAGTTAYAGTGCATAGGCGCCTCTGACTTGAAACACAACCTGGGAAACTGATCCCTTGCTGAAATGGCTGTTAGTAACGGGTCACTTAAGTCCTGCRAAACTGAAGTTTTAAGTACTTTGTGTTGGCTCAGAAGTGGCTTTGTCCTAYGCCAGTAGATGCAGCCACTGCCAGGACAGCTGAAAGACCAACAGCTGACACCCGCTTGGTGGGAGCTCAGTTTCTCCTCTGGGTCCCGAAGGGTGTTCTTGTTTCCACACACCTGAGACTAGGCGGTATATCAGTTTCAAGCATTCTTAGGACAGAGTATTGGAACAAAGCGTCACAGTTGATTGACGAAGCTAATGAGCAACATTTGACTTCAGTTACACTGTCACAGGTAATAAGATTTTTCTCTTCTCCATTGCACGTTGACATTTTGTGTTTCTGTATTTCAATATGGGGGTGAAGGAAAGGCTAGATAAGTCAGACTTCACTGAATTTTAGTCCTGTTTAAAAGCACCTTTTAGAGATCATGAGCACATACAACATTTATACAACACAAATAAACAGTCCTAAATAAAAGCTTAAAATTCTAGCAGGGTTATGGGGGAGGACAGACACAAAAGACAATACTGCTTTGAAAGCCTAGTTCTGCAGTCCTAACTTACTGCTTCACTTCAGGGCATTACTGCCTCTTTAAAGTGGTAAATAATCTCAGACTAAAACAGATCAAGAGGATCTTACAGTGACCTGTGACAGCTACAAAAAGACAGGGGATTGTGTTTGGATTCAAGAAAATCTCACTTTGTAAGTTACCTCTGTCATCACCCAGTTCAGTCCAAGCACTGCAATTCCTCCATAGATTTTTGCCACAGCTTGTCACAGATGACAACCAACCAAAATTCAGCCTTGTAGGAACAGCTCCACTGCACATGGCAGATCTCTGCCCTTTATGAGAAAGCCTATTTTTCTGTCACTGACTTTTTAAAGCAAGCCAAATCTCAAAAATCAACAACTGAGATGTACACATATACCTATATTTCACATTGAAAGCTATAGCAATATTTGAATTTTACTACTTTTTATTGGTTCTGCTCTGCTACAATGTTGAAAGACATTGAAGAAATACATTAAGTCACCTGTGGCCACTAGCAAGTATTSTGTTGGGCAGATTCCATGTGTTACTACTGATTATGAAGCCAAAGGAAGCTTCCCGCACCCCAGAATACCGTAAGCTTCTAGAAATGCAGTCAGATGCTGAACTTTAGGTGAAACTACAACATCTCCAAGTGCTGTTTCTGTCTATAATGCTTCCATTTGTAACAATTTATTTCTTGAGGAAAGTATTTTATCCAGAAGAGGCCTGAGCAGAGGAAATACTAGCTTAAAAAACAAAACAAAAAAACCCAAACCCACCTCACCCCCCAAAGAAGGCCCCCAAACACTCATGCTTGAAATGGCCTTCGACTCAAACTGAAGCAACATAGTGGTGGTGAAGCTGTGTGGTTTTTTTTGATCTGTTTTGTTTTTTTCCCGTGCTTTCTCCATGCATTATAAACAAAAGCATCATTTTTGGCCACATCTTATGAACTTTCATTTGACCTCTGATGCACACAGGAGTACAGCAACTTCATCTGGCTGGCTCCTCTGTGCCTGCATGGTTTTCAGTTCAACTTTTCTAGCCTACTTGCTCTGTTTTCATACATACCATACAACAGCTTGTACTGAGAGGAAATCTGTTCTAAATAAAACATCACACTTTGTAGCAACATTCTTCCAATTTTAGRATAGATCCTATGAGACTGGATGCATAAAAATCAAGAGAGAGGCATTCTGGGTTAGTTCTCAGACTAATTACTGTAGAAACACCAAGTTTAAATAAATAAATCCAACTGATGCCCTTTTTTGTCTTCCTTTCTTGTTTTTCACCTCACTGCCTAGATATGAAGAGAGAATAGAAAGTGCTTCATTATCCTTTTCATTTGCTACCAGAAATAACCAAGTTCTAGATTTGCTTCAGAGCCTTGCCAATTCTTAACACTCAGTATAGCTTTTGGGGGAAGATACTCATCATCCTACCAATGGGTCAAATCCAGATTCTCAATGTCAATGGAGTTATGCTAGAGATGGTCACTCTGTTCTTTATTCTACCTTTCCAATATTGATTATATTTACTTGCAACTTTACTTWACTTTACTTGCAAGGTAGGATTAATTCAACCATTTGATTAATACAACCGCATACCAAATGTCAGCATGAAAGCTCATAGAATTAAGGTCTTCCACACTTATTTGGTTAAAAAAGATGACCCCCCCAAAAAAAGCAAGACATCAGAGGCATCAAGACAAAGGCTGAACAATCCTTCCAGGCTAGGGAAAAATAAGACAGTAGGTTTGCCCAGAAATTTGGTGAGCGTCAGACATAATTCATATTGGTCCAACAAAAAATTGCTTGATGTGGTGGCCAGTTTTCCTATCACTGCATCCAGATCACTTTGACATGTWAGTGACAACTTTTCCATTGACCCCCAAGGCAGACAGGCAAGAGTGGGTGCAGAAGAGTTTACTCTTTTCCTTCTGTAATTTTCTGGACCTGCTGTTCCCTAAGCTAGAATTCAAGAATAACCAATTCCCATGAAGTAAACCAGCAGAATAGTGTCAAGAAGCACCATGTCTACAAGATACTGAACACCTCCCACAGCAGTTTTCGGGTAACACTATGACCTATTTTACCTCTTATTTGCTACTCAGTAAGGTGTTCTACATCCACAGAGAGGGAGTAGRAAACCTGGGCAACTCCAAGTATATGACCTTCCTGGAGCTCAGTTTATGCACATGCAGCACAGAAAATTACACATAAGGTAGTTTGCTCTGGTCCCACCAAGGTTTGGGGAGAGGAGAGATGGAAGAGAGAATCTACTTTTCAAAGGAAAGCATAAAGCTTTCTGAACTTGCTGCTATAAATACTGCAAACTACATACTTTAGTTGGAGCAGGTTTAAGTCCTTCAAGTAAGAAATTGGAATTATAATATGGTCAGAAATAACTTCAAGGGTATCTTTCCAAGCCTGTTATTCAAACAGGCTTGTGCTCTTGCAGTTACTTGCTACTTCTTCAACTTGCAAGGGTCATAAATACCATACCAATTTTTAGCATTCGTTCACAAGGGTGTTAATAACTCTAAAACTGAGTGCATTTACACCAATTTCACCATTCTGTGGCTTAAGATAACAAGCAGCACCAAAATGAAGCATTGCTATCACTGGCATATAAGGAAAGCTAGGATGAAGTTTGGTGATGGGGGCATTCATAGCAAGGAGGGAAATAGTAACAGGAACACCCTAGTAACATGACTAGTTCAAAGAAAAAAGTGACAAAGATCTGCAGATGGCAGAAGATGGAAAACATGGTTTGAAGTCAGTAAAGGTGTGTTTGCTGGTAAGCAAGATAGATGAAAAACGCTTTCAGATGGGCCCAGGAATCTGTGCTAGTTGTGCAAAATGTCCTTCTTCAACAAATGGGAAAAGGGTCAGTAGCAAGGAAAWGCTGAATTACCATGGTGTTATCCTTCCCTCTCCCACTTCCTACTGGGTGATACCAGGTGTTTTCTTTCTTTCTTGTGCTCACTATTGGATATAAAGAGACGCTGACAAAGATTTGATGAGAGAAGAGTAAAAAGGGAGAAGAACGTGAGAAGATAGACATGAAGATCATTGGAAAATATCTGCTACAATATTACTCATGGGAAGAGGAACAAAAGCAGAGCCAGGAAGAATATAAACAAGGATAGGATGATTGATGGCATTACCATAACAGCACCCATTCTTATCGCAAAGTAACATGGAAAGCCTACTTTCTTCCACATCCCTTAGCACTTAGAGTAACAGGAGAGACACCTTACATTCAGACTGTAAAGGGTATGAATATATAAAGTGGTAGTTAGAAATACTGTTTAAAGCAAATAGGCAAGCCAAGTTTCCAGAGCCCCTGCAGATGCACCAAAAACTCCGTAATCTAAACTGATATAATCCAGAGATAGTAACCTGTATGATACAGTTCAGTGTGCAGACCCGATTTTTCTCCCAATTTCAGGGGCATCCTTTGTTTGCAACAGAACGATTAACAATCTCATGTCTTGCATGCTTTAGTTTTTTCCTGAATTGCTTGGCTTGCATATGGTGCTAACTGATGTACAAGATCTCCTTGCTCGTGCTGTGCTGCTCAACCCCCACACCCCACGAGGAAAAGTAGTAACACAGAGTTTCAAACCACTCCTGTAACATAATAAACAACAGGGACTGGGGGTGGGGAGGAGAAGATGGAAAGCCACTCTAGCTGATATAGTCTATTTTATCAAAAATTAATGTTGAAACATTTTTCTCTTCCACACAGAAACCTAAATCTAACAGCTTTCAGACATCTCCTTTGCATACAGGAGCCTCCAAGATMAGGGTTGCGTAAAGACAACAAGCACCAACTCAAAAAACTTGTACTGCAAGGGTCAGGACAAACAAGGTTCACAGAAGAACACTACTATCTCACAGCTCCCTGGAGATTTCCTCATGGCCCCTCACCAAATGCTAGGGACAGGGTGTATGGCCTTCACCTTTTTAAAATTTGTGTCCAGGATTTGTCGTATTCTCCACATCTTCCTCTAGGAAGACTCTCCYTCATATTCCCTCCTCACTCTTCTCATACTCAACTGGTACAGCAAGAAATCCTCTTCCTTCTTCAATCCATCTGTTCTCCTCAAGCTGCCTTGACACAGAGTGCAAAAACCTAGCAAACCCAAATTTAACGAACCCTACATTCATCTTAGTGTAGCACAAAAGCACAATCTGTCTGATGGCTTACATCCAGGTCAATATTAACAAGGATGAAGCTTTGTGAAGCTTTTAAAYTCCACCTGAATATAAGGAAGAACTTTACTGTGAGAGTAAGAGCACTGGAACAGGTTGCRGGAGGTTGTGGAGTCTCCTCCTCTGGAGACAGGATGCCTGGACACAACCCTGTCTAACAYGCTCTTGGTGACATTGCTTTAGCAGGGGGTTCAGCTAGATGATCTCCAGAGGTCCCTTCCAACCTCAACCATTCTGTGATTCAGTGATTTGTGAAGGCAAAGTGGGAAGAGGGAATAATGCACTTCCTCTTGTGATCTCCCTGCTGGAGCTATGGAAAAGGAGTGACTTCCACGACCACTAGACCACTTTGTTCTACTGTTCTCATCCCTACTATCTGCTGGCCCACCAGATTGTACAAGTCTTATCAGTACATTCATGAATTACTGCCACACCATGGACAAAAAGTCTCAATAGCTGAAAGATCTTGGAGGACAGTAGAAGATAGAGATCCGATCATTTTTTATAAYGGTACGACTACTACAAAACAAAAACAAATCAAAAAGAGAAAAAAAGGAAAAAAAAATCAATGGTAAAACTTATCTAGTCACCCATGCAGTCTGGAACTGGCTGCAGGAACCCCATGCCCCATATGCAGATTCAGGCAGCATCACGATTTTGGAATGTGATGGAACTTACCAACTTGCTTCTGGCAGATACACAGGTGCACTGAGGAGGCAGGTGGTATATACAAAGGAAGAAGAACTCCCATTTTGTGAAACTATTATCCAGTTGTACAGAGTCCTAAATAGGCATTCTTTACAGAAAAAGACTTTCTTCCTTCTGCACCTTTCAAAGGTATCAACTCTAAAGGACTGAATTCGCAGCGTGGCAAAAACAGCAATGGAGATAGTGGCTTTTTTTCGTTCTTTGGCTTGTCATTTAGTCTCTCTGCCTCACTTCATTCCCCGGGAAGGAAAATACTTTCCACACAAGCTACAGCTTACATCAGCAAKTAGTACAGACCAACAGAGTGGACCTGTTGAGCCAAACAATTGGTGCCACATAATTGAAGTCAAGACTACATACATTCAGCTGGAGGTGGAAGGGAGTTATTTTTTTAAAAAACAAACAAACAGCAAAACAAAACAATTTCCCCCACCCTGATACACACTATGGACTAGCTCTGGCCTGGTCCCTTGAACTGCATGCGTATTTGCAGTGGGTATATTAGGTATGCTCCCAGCTCCCCCAAACAGTCCTCCAGTTCTTCTCATGTGCTCCAAGACCAATCACGACAGGAGCTAAAGAACAGAAAGCAGGGACAACTGGGACAATTGCTTTAAAAGCCAAACAAAAAAATCCACACCACACTGAGCTAAAACATTAACATAGTCAGGCTATTGGGAGACTAAAAATGCCTGTGAAGTATTCTAGATAGAGTCGTACCAGGGAGGGGATAACTCACGGTAATGCAGTTTCCTATCCATACTATAAGCAGGACTGCAGTATCCTGCCCCACTTGTCTGCTCTAACAAGTTGCAGTTTCACCTGCCAAGTCCATAGATTATTTTAAWCTCTAGTCTTTTCACTTCCTGTGTGTCTTCCATTCTTCAGGCTTCTTTGCATGCCTGTGACTGTAGCTGGTTGAAATCTAATGGAGTGCTCAGACTGAAGATTTACATCCAGTGCAGTACACATCAAAACCACCAACTCTACCCACCTGGTCACAATCAGTTATTATATCTAATACAGGTACTGGAAGCTGTCTCTTAGCTGTCTCTTCTGAAGGGYCTCTTAGCTATAATGGAAAAAGATGAGAAGCATGTGCTCATGTTTTGTGGAGAGAGGGAGACAACACTCCAGGATAAACTGCCAGAAGTGTTTGAAGCTAACATACTTGCTGTGGGGCATTAATTGGTTTTATGCCAAAGAGGATGAGAACTGCTCACTTGATTAGCACCAAGAGGTATTTTTAAGAAGCCAACATCTTTCACGCAAGATTCAGTAACTGTGAGAGCTCCTACAGTGGGACTCCTGGATTAGTTTCATTGCAACAGTTTGGTTCTCCTGTATCAAGACTGTTCTGAGACCTGAACCAGCACAAGGCAACTGGAGATGGTCTCCAGAGGATGTATGTCAGACACTCAGGCTGGATGTAAACCAAATTGCTAGAGTAAACATATCCTGTTTAAGGCAATGTCAAGCAGGTTAGTTTACCACTGAACGGCTTGACTCTGCCTTGAAAAGGAGGAGCGCTCACGTAGTCCTCTGCACAATTGGTAAGCGGCTCGGGAAGCTGCTCCTTGCTGCCTCTGCCATCACACTACTCTTTCCATAGCTCAGCAGCAACAAGCAGAGTTTTCACGCTGGGGCTCGGGCACCGCTGTGCTTTTGCAATAGACTTGGTGAGTGCTGCGGTGCAGCACAGCTCAGCACTTGGCACAAGTTACACGGATGCTGAAGACATTAAGCCTGAAACACAGCCTCAGTGCTTCACTACCTTGGTGCTTCACTACATACGTGTTTCCTGCATCTCTTCACATTATCCTCAATTTTCATTTTATTTTTTCCTCACTTTACCCTTCTTTCCTAATTTAGAATTTTACTATCTGGGTTCCTTCCCAGTACTCCAGCAAACTCTGTCTTCCAAACAAGAGGAGAGTTTCTTCTTGCCTCCTTCCCAAAGCTGGAATTCAAGAAAAACAGAATATTCCATGCAGTCTTTTGGCCTATACCACTGAGCAAAAGAACATTTCAAAGGAGTGTCAAATAAAACAAGCTTTCCAATCAAAAAAGCTGAGCAGATGTTCATGAAAAAAAAAAAAAGCCTCATGAGCCAAAGGGCATTAAATCCAACAAGATTTGATCACCAGAGAGCCCAGACATGCTCTTCTTGTAATTTTCTGCTAGCACTTCAAATGACCCCCCTGGGAAAAACAAGCTTGCCTGGCTGTGTATACCACACATGCCCTGTCTGTATAGCTAAACAGAATTTTCACTAACATTGGTTACAGCTGATCATAGCTTAACTGTAAATACAAGTTCTCTCTGGGCAGTTTTAAAACATAGGATGCCTTAAATACTAGCAGCAGTCTGGAGCCCTACATACACTCGCGCTTGTGCACAGCATTTTCCTCGCTTCCCTCACTGTAGGGCTACATTCCTGCAAACAAGAGCAAGAAGCTGTTTGTGCAGGGGACAAATATAACATAGATAACAAAATAACCACCTATTGCAACATAGCCCTGAAGTTTCCTAGCTAAAATATATCTTAGCTCAACCTGCTGTAATTCCATGGCAAGGGTGATAGGGAAAAAAAACAAAACAAAAACAAATGAAAACTTTCCTTGGAGAGGAAATTCTTAGGTTCACAAGAATCAAGTTATCCAACACAATGCTGTCCCTGTAGCTGTAATGCAATAAAACACTCTCTCATGAACTGAGCAGGCAAAGGATTCATAAATACTTTGTTTATATGCTTAGAGATAGCAGGCTTTTACATTAGAAGAACATGTTTTACTTTATTCTAGTGAACCAGTATGAAAGTTATCATGTGTGTTCTGTTAATGCTTGATTTTCCATTGTTTAATGCTTCCCTGGAAGTATCTTTTTTGCTGATTTTCTGTCAAGAATGATGCATGCAATATCTGAAGTTATCACATGATTTCTTTCTTGAAGATCATAGGCTTTCTGATACGAGAATTTATCAGGCTTGGTGATAAGTCTATTGCTACAGTAGTGTGGATTTGCATTAGCCTTAGCCGAAATATAACCTGCATATCGTTTTAAGTGCTAAGAATTGAACAAGTCACAGGAGATATTTCTAGATGTACCTCGACACAGTCAGCCTACACAGATAGTTATCCACATTTAAAAGGGGGGGGGGAATCACAGAGAAAAGCAGCATCTCCTAGGAATCACCAAGTCCCTTCTGGGGTGTAATCTGCTAAAAGTGCTAAACAGACTTAAGTATGCAATCCATATTAAATTACTACACATAGATACTGTTCTCATCTTGGGGAGATGAGATGTTCTCACCACAAGCACACACAACTGCTCCACGTATTCATGGCTCTCCTGGTATAAACTAGGTTTTCCTTAAAAAAGCTACACGTTCGAAACAGAGGACGAACTAACCTTGCTGCAGTGCACAGGGACGATGCAGGATTTGCGAGATGCGTAACTATTTTTTTCTGTTTTAGTTTGCCTCGGGATAAGCCCGGCTAGSTTTTTGGAGGGGAGGGCAGAAGGGAGAAGAACGAAGACGCGGCTTTACTGCAGCACACAAGTGGCAGAACAAATTTCTTTCTGCCTAAAATGGCTCCTTTGTTCCAAGCGCCTTTGTCACCACCCGGGCGCGCTGCGATCCGCCGGGCTGGCTGAGCCGGGACGGGGGGTGCCCCGGCCCCCTCCCCGCGCGGCCCSGCCGCGCGCCTCAGCTACGCTCCTCCGACCGTCTCCGTGGAAGTGGGGAGAAAAGCTGCAGCGGGGGGGCAGACACGAGCACGCGGGACACCCGGCGCTCGCCGCAGCGTGCGCTCGGAAGCGGGTGCAGCAACAGCGGGGCGGGCGAAGCCCCGGCGGGTCCGTACGCCGCTGCAAGCGGAGTCCCCGGGAGCCCGGCGATCTCGCCGCAGCCATCCCCGACCGCGGCGGGCAGGGCAATGCAGCCGGCCCGGCCCGGCCGGCACTGCGGGGCCG
>NW_028186412.1:5344228-5358195 GCF_003343005.1 Rhea americana | reverse complement strand
GGGCCGAGCGAGGCCCCCGCGGCTGCGCCCCGCACCGAGCCCCCTTTCCGAGACCTGCCCTCCCCTCCTGCCCGCTTCTGCCGAGGGAAGGCGCTACCTGCCTGGCAGGAGGCCAGCGACAGGGGACAGYTATGGGACGGCAGGAGAGCAGGGCACATCTCACAGGGGTTAAGGTGCCAGCTGGCTAGGGCAGCATCCCAGCGAGGCAAGCTCCTGCCTCCGCATCCCACCCCACCCCACCCACCTGTGGAGGCGCTCGGGCCCTTTCCTCCCTGGCGGGATAGCCTGAGGGCTTTTGATCAAAGTTGAAGCCTGCTAACCACAATCCTRGGCATGCCAGGCTATCTATACAGCCTTCCCTCCAGGAGGGAAGTGACTGCTGCTTGTCTGAAGCATCCACAGAAGCATTTGAAGTTGCCCAATGCTATAACTGCTGTCAGGAGGCAAATAGTCTCTATTTGTCATTATTGCTACATACATCTCTCCAGATGATCCTTTGAAGCTGTAAGCAGGCTGTCAGGCCACCCTGGCACCCCCACCTTGTCCAGGAGATTCTTAGTCTATACTTGTCTCTTGAAAATGCTAATTAACCTCTTTTTCAAAGTGCTTTTTCCCATGCTGGACCCAAAAATAGTTTTCTGCATGCTAGTTAAAGGGATGTGATTTTCTTCCAGGTCCTCCCTTTTCAGTCATTTTCAGTCCATAATCAACTATTSAAGAAGCATGATGAAAACATTAAGGTCACCAAGTCAAGCACTAAATGACTTAAGAAATGCCATTCATGTCTTGCGCCCAAGGCAAAAGAGACTGCTACTTAATCCTCAACTACAGCTATGTAGACCCCCTTCCACTTCATAACATCAGTATGCCTGATGCACCTAACTGGCAGATATTTTGGTCTGCAGAGCTAACTGAAAAGCAGGGACAGGCTAAGCAGCCTCTGTTGTCCRCTAGCTACCGAGGAACCCCACCGAACAGCAAGTTTCATACTGCAGCTTAACAACCTCATTTGTGTGTTGCATTTTGCACACCAAAGTAAACCTTCAACCTTACTTCCATGCATCAATGCAACCAGAAAACTATTTCCTTCTCCTTCCTCCTGTACTATGGTATTACTTCCAGCTTCTAGATCACAGTGTTTTTGTTTGCCCACCCTCTCTCCCCCAAGAAATCCTTGCTCTTGGTTCCTGTGCCTGCTGGGAACTGCTCTAGCCCTACACAGGAGGAACCACTGCATCCCCAGRTGAATTAAACTTAGTACTGGTGAACTTCACCACAGATTTCAGTAACAGAGTTCAAATATGCTTTGTCCAAATAGGTGTGCACTGAACTTCCTAAGACAAATCACGCATAATTTTGAGACACATATCAGGAGCATCAAAAAAGATAGATCCATGCTACAATAGTAATCTCCCCCTCCCTCCCCAATGCCATACTTTTGTCCACAAACATGGAGACTGGAAAGAACCATTCATTCTAGTCTCTTGCTCCTGTGGCAAACTTCTAAAAAGTTGCTGTAGACCATAGCAGTGTGTGTGTGTGGGGGGGGGAACAGCAACAACAAAAACAAAAAACCCCACCACAATTAGGTTTTTCTCCTCTGCTACAGTTGCAGTTAGCTGCCTGAAAATTTAACGTCCCTGATAGTTAGAAGCCTAATTTCCAGCCTAAAAATTATTCATGGCTAAATCACACTGTTGGCACATAGCCATGCAGTTGGGCATTTCTTCTTTGTAGTCATTTGCAACTGATAGCTTATGGTGAGAGTTCTYGTTAATCTTGAAAAACATGGCCTTGCTCTTAATATTGTTTCTTGGAGGTGAGAGTGACAAATGCAGAATCATCCGTTTCTCATACAACATTTCAGTTAATGATTTGTCCAGCTTCTTGTTGATAAGAAGTTTACTTCATACATTATTACYTGACGTTAAATTCAATCCTCAAGTAACTCTGAAAGCCATCAGTGCTGTAGGTTTTTTCCCAGCATTGTGCTGCCAGAGCAAAAACCCACCTCTGTGGGTTACCTGGCAGTGTTTGTGCTGTTCTCCTATATTTTYCTATAGCATCATATGTGCTATTTCCCTATAGCATCATAGCACACRCTTTCCTGAAAGTGGCTCTAGCTTTTCCCTTAACCATGCTGCTRTCCAGAAAATCAGTAATCCTGTCAAAGGAAAATGCTATACTTACCTAGTCATATTTGCCTTTAGTAAGGTCATGTTATAGCTTATTCCATTTTCCTTCACATCTTTAGAACAGTTTTTGATTTTTTTAAACCCTGATTTAAGGGACTAGTAGTCCCTTATTAAGGCCAATAATCTTTGTTTTCTCCAGATGACCTTCAGCCAGTTCTTTGAAATTAGGCAGTACATTGCTAATCTATAGTCATACAGTACCATTCCAAACTTGATAACATGTAACTTGTCAAAAACCTATCAAATTGCAGTTTGATGAACCCATTCGTTCAATATCTTGGGATGGAAGTTACTTGCATCACTGTATTTCCTGTGTTCASCATCATTGTTCTCATCTGAGTCAAAATAATGTTTTAAAGATAACAGGGGCATAGATTAAAAGAYAAACAGCTCTTATGATTATAAACAGCTAGAAATCTTTTTGCTGTGCTGTACTTTTCTACAAACAATGCAATTCTTTTTAACTTACAGCAAGTGGAAGAAGTTGTGCCTTATAGCAGAAATATTGCCTGTATTTAGAAACAGCAGTGAAATACATATTAAAAAAATAGATACAGAATCCCACTAGTTGAGCGCTGTCACACTTCCCTAGCAATAGCTCRTAGAGCCTGCTGTGAATAATAAAAGCCAGCAAGGTCACCTGCATGATTAATTTAGTGTTGAAAGAAAGTAACAGGAACAGTAAAACCAGATAGCAAGAGACCTAGCTCAGATATCAGTGAAAAATTAAAAACTCAAGTTGCTCTTTATTTTGGATGGAAGTTTTTGTTGTTGTACAATTTACTGATAAAACACAAGGTTGACAAAAAGCTTGCATGCTATGCCCTTGTGGAGAACCTCATGTGGTTCTGACATGTTCCAGCATTTCTCTTTCCTCAGGAAAAGTGCCACCCAAGCACTATTACATGTATATGTGAAACCACTCTTCAGCTAATATTTTCATCAAAGGACAGAAAATATTTCATTTTGTTTTCTTTTTAAGAAAAATATTTTTCATTTTGTAGTAGATGTAGACAGTGGCAGAAATATTTCACTTATAGTTGTAGTTAACTACTTAAAACAGACAAGAAAAAGAAYATATTTTTCCTAACACTGGAATAGTCATAAAAGTTGTAGTAAGGAAAGATAAGAAAAAAAAATCCTGTTTACATAAGGATTTTTCTTACCTCAGTTTTAGAAGTCAATAGCTCAGATTATCATTTTGTTTACTCCTGGTCTTACTCAGGACCAAACAGGACACTCAGTCTCCTCTCAGCATAAATAAAAACCTTCTCTGACTGCTTTTAATGTTTCTCACCTGCCCTAGGCTTCACCTGGCAGGGACCTTTTGTAGATGGGCATTGTCAGGGTGTGATTGACACAGCCATGCCTTTAATCATGCTGCTAGCACTTTTCCTGACCTGTGGATCAGCTAAGAGTTTTTATTTTTTATTTCTTAGTGGCTCTTCTGGCTCTATAAAGCCAGGAGTGATCTAATGCAAGAGGCAATTGGTGACAGGGCTGTGCATTTAAAAGAAAATTGCTGTAATGGAAGCATACTGCTAAGTATAAAGATACTTGTGATATCAAAGGAAAGTTTCTGTATTACTTTGACTGAGCTGAACAAATTTTTTGCTTGTGGGGGAAAARTGTATATTAAAACAGCTATACCTTTCTCCTAGTAGTCTTGTCTACTGAAATGCATCAAATGTGATTTCAGTTTAAACAGTTATTTGCCCTTACTCTATGTGGAAATGTATCACACCTCTTGTCATTCAGAGATCCCTGTATATATACGAAACTGTACAGGGCCTTGGCATTAGATCTCCACATAAAAAGACCAAACACTGGTATGTGGTGAAATGGAGGCTTTCCAAAGACAGTAGCAAACAGATGGCAAAGAAACTCCGTAATTTGTGAATCTGATGCTAGGACTTTTGTCAAGATGTTCAGATAGGAACCGAGCTCACCTGAGCTAGGCTCATACCCTAGGTGTATGGTGTCATTGAGCAAGTGTCCAGCTGTGCCTTCTGGGAGGTGTCATATGGTCCACTCTGAACAGGATGCTCGGGTAAAAGTGTAGGGGGGAGGACAACATTTGGCTGAACCCAAGTTATCACTACTCTACACACATGCATTTGGGGTGTAAATTCCCTGATGAAGGAAAGTTCAGTAATGATCATTGCAGAGGAGGAATCTGAAGTCTGTGAGGTTACTACTGGGAACAGGAATCATCAAGAGGTATTGCTGGCCATTGATAGCTCTGTAGTGAAAGGTGTCTATAGCAAATTGTTATCTGGCTGCTGGACTGCATTACAAATGCAGCGGGATGGATGCTCACAATACAGTTCTTACTCCTATATTGTGGTAGCCAAGAGCTTTTAGATATCTGCCTGGAGATCTATAATTTATTTTGAATACTTAAAAAGAGATAAAAGATATGGAATCAGCCCCTCTTGGGGATCCATGAGAATCTAGAAATTTACATTAAATATCTGTGCATTTGCTTATGTGTAAGAATCACTGCACTTTTGGAGCCTTCACCTGAGGACACTCATGTGCAAGTTGGGTTAGCATCTTTGTTTATGTCTGATACTGTACAACATATGTATTAGCCTCTGTTTTCACTCTATGTAAGCAGGTAATTAGGCTGGGATTTACTGAATGGGATCTGGGGTCTGTAATTCACTCATCCCCATTCCAAGCAATGTCCAGGCAGTCAGCATGATCCTGAATTATGTGGTGTAGTCAGGTGTTCCCCTCTTTGATGTCCATGTTCATYCACGTAAGTGTTGACTGTGTTCCTGGGAGCTGTGTACTTGATGGGTGTATGGGTGCTTACCTGCAGATGTCTTCCCCCCACCTCAAAATGCACACCTACAGCTGGGCTGCAGAATGACATAGAAGCATGCTATAAAGAACTGTCCTGCTGTGCTAAAGAGAAGGATGAGATGCCAAAATACATTYTGAATATTTAATGTACATGATTTTGTTTGTTTAAGAAATCTGGTTACCCTAATTAAAAAGAGAGCACTGAGAATAGAATTATTTTCCTGCTATTTAGGGAGTCATTTTGATTCTTGAGATCTGTCTCCACRCTCTACTTTGAAATATTGGCACGGCCATCATTTCTTTGTGCCTAGCTCAGGACAAGTATCACATGCAGAAATTTCTGTGGTGGTGTATTACATGACTGACACATTGGTATTATAGCAACTAAAGCAGTTTGCGCACAGTCTTTACGTCCGTTTTTAAAATGCTCTCCTAGTCATTTTGTTCATTTACAGTGCCACACTTCGTTTCACTCATATTTCTTTGACTGAAGATGCTGTAAAGTTAAACACAGAAGACAATAACAAAAGCATGTAGATGATGATAACATGAGAGATGATGTGTGTCAGGCTTACTTATATAGACTTTAGAGAGATGACAGCTAAGTGAAGCAGCCAGTATGCTCATTTAGTTGCCCCATCTCTTGAAGTAAAGATTCTACTGGAAGGACTTTGTCTTCATATGAATTAAGAGCATTTAATGCTATAATGCTTTAATTTAAATGTTTGTTCTTTCCATATAGAGATTTGCAAAACTAAACAAAACAAAAAACAGCATTGTAGACAGGAGTATCAAATCCTGTATGCTAAAAATGCTTGCTTTTTATCGTAATAAAAGTGAACAAACTCGAATATGCTGGTTAACATCATACTGTTTCCTGATATTGTCCACTAAGAGGTATGTATGCATGAAGAAAAAAGCTTTGTATTTATAACAGACCATTTTTTGGAAACAAATACTCAACAAGGGAAACAAAAAGGGACATGAACATTTCTTATGTATTCTTCTTTTCATTTATCCTCTGTAATTAATCTTTGAATACTTTGAATGAAAGTAGCATATGCATTTAAGGACTACAAAGTGTTACACAAGCAATGACTCATGAAGATTCAAAACCCTTGGTGAGTTGGATAAATATTTATGAAAATGTCATACAGATTGGCAAACTGAGTCACAGAGAAGTGATGTTYGTAAAAAAGAAATCCACTGATTTTGCATGTTTCCATTTGTTGGCATATCCAGATGAAAAATTTGCAACTTTTTTTCAGATATGTCAAATATATGTACAGCTCCAAAGAAGTCAATGACAACTGAATTACACGAGCTGCAAATTGGGTACCCCAAATGACCGGTCATCTGAAAATTTTAGCATAAATGCCTTGCTTATGGTTGAACAGGTATTCTTCTTCCAAGGAACATGAATCTATTGCAAGAGTAACAGCTGATGGGAGCTATTGAGATGATGCCTGCAAGGCTATGGCATACACTGCATTATTTTCTCCTGTCTCATTGTAAGCATTGAGGAGGTGGAAGTGCAAAAGACCTGAGAAAACTTTTAATATTTATTTCTCTGTATGTAAGCAATATTTTTCCCTTTTAAATTTAACTTTGCAGATGATGTCTGGACTACAAGCACCAGGTCTTTAAAAAGATACTGATTGGTGAAATAAGACAAATTCACTGCTTGGTATTACATGATTGTCCTTATGATACATTTATACCCTGAAGGATAACTGTGAGAAGTGATAGTTTCCAAGGATATGCAGGAAAGCAGAATGCCTGCCTAATGTAGATAGCAGGGAGGATCCCTGTGCAGAGTTGCATTGCATTTTGAACGCCTACCAAATCCTAATTGCTTGTGACAGAACTGGGTTTTGCCAGGTTAGTGTAAGATTCTGACTGTAGGGCCAGAAGAGAATAATATAACTGAAGTAGGGATCCCAAAAAATAATACTTCCTGTCTCATCATGAAAACAAACATAAAGAGCAAGAAGAGAATGTAAAGTACATGCAGGCTTTGAAGAAGAGATGATCATTTTCAGCCTTTGCAGTGTCAGACAAAAGGAAGTGTTTTGTTTAAATCTTTTTGTTTAAATCTTAAMACTTACTTGGAAGTTGCTTCCAAGGCCCAAATAAAATATTTGTTGATCAGTTCAGTGATTTGTAGGGGAATCAGTAGTTTGTATGCTTCTTTCAGTACTTCATATTATTCTTTTGATACCCCAGAAAGTGAACTAGAGTAGCATAAGAAGACCTTCTCTTGACTTTCCTGAAATGCAGAGAAAAAATCATCTGGTCAGTGAAAGTAGTATTTCCTGTTCAACAGATGGCCAACAGAAAACTCAGTTATTTTTGGAGTAGTGTTTCCAGTGGTGATTTACACACCATTAATTATCTCCAAGCCTAGAACAGRTAGTCCATGGACCTATCATGTAGTATTGTAGCTATACAGTATTTTCAGATAAAAGGCTGATGATAAGTGTGCATAGTGACCAACTGACAATGGTCCATTGGTCTAGCCTGCAAGGGGACCCCTTTCGTAGAGCAGGGGAAATGCCAGCAGCTTCCCTACAGCAGAGAAGACAAAGCTTTGGAAAGATTTTAAATCCTCAATCTTCAGTATTGCTTATGGCCAGAGAAAATTCAGAAAATTAAAACTGAGGGCAAAATAATTGTCTGCAGTGTGTTGATCTACTCAGCATGTGGACCTTTGAAGGCTGGGGACCATTCATTGAGAGGTTTTATGTGAGTGCAAAAATGGTGGCAGCATACCAGAAGCTGAACTGGGAGCTGCTGGTTGATCTTTATGGATATTATGCCTTAAAGTAATTGTGCCTAGGGGATTTACATTGCTTAGATTTTGCCTTAACCAGATGAAAAACTTTCTTTTTGTCAACATTTGCACGCATGTTTCAGGAACCTCCCAGAAGCTGAAGCTTTGTCCTGACAATACTTACCACAAAGGGTCTTTGGACTTGTGACATGCACATTGTAATTGCAGTTATTTGTAGAAAAGTCACTGAACATGGACTCTTCCCTGGGAGATATTCCTAACCATGTTTCTACCCATACACTAGATAAGTGGCAGKCAGGGCAACAAGAAGACATTTTGGGGCCAGAGCTGCTTACCAATTTAGTTGTTTTATGTTCTTCTATTACTTTGGAGAAAAACTGTATTCAAAGTAAGATAATGTGGGGAAACTGCTGTAGCAACAGCAGAATTTTGAATTCCAATTTTCATCCATATATTTATCTTCATTTGGTGTCCTCTTACCCAACCTTTATTGTGGTCTTCTCAATTCTGGCTAACAATTCTAGTTCAGCGTGACGTAGTTAGCTTAGGTGCACTTTCTCTTGGGTACTACAATGGTAAGGCAGGCCTATATCTCTTGAATACTGGTTGACCTTCAACCTTCTCCATAATTCTGGTTTGCACCTGGAAGTTCAGAAAAAAAGTTCCAAGAACTCTCCAAGAAAAGATCAAAGATTTTCTGTTTGTTTAAGTCTACAGGATGTGCTTCCAATTCTAGTGAAGGTATATAGAAGGATGCACCATATTAATGGTGACCAAAGAGTATAGACACACCTCTGGGCGTATTTGACAATAGAAGTTAAAATTGTCCCCCCTCTGCCCCAGTCTTRTAACACCTGCTTACATTTCATTAAGGGAATCTCATTGCGTAGGGAAATACTATAAAGTAGCTGCCCCTTGCCCAATCCTAAACTTTCACTGATTTTTTAGGTTCTCTAGATAAGCTATCCCAACACAGAACTAAAATCTGCCTGCTCAGAAACTCAGATAAACTCGTATTGTTGTGTTAAAGGAACTTGCTCCATAAAAAGTGTTTACTTCCCCATAACGATGGAAGTGAACATACCAATAATCACCAGTTTGTGACACAAAACCAGTGTTGCTAAATCTTACAATGTTATCATGAAATTTATATTATTTAATATTTTTCTTAAAGTTCCAATGTCCTAAATCTAGAGATTTCAGGAGAATTTCAGTCTTCATTAAAGAAAAAAAAACTTTAGAAAGTCTTTTGTTTGTGGAAAAAAGCTTGAAGGTATGAACAAAGTGTAGCCTAAAGCTTAGAAATCAGAAAGCACAGTGAGGTTAATTTTTTGAGCCACTTGTGAATAAACGATTTTTGTTTGCTAGTATTTAAAAATAATGTTATATCCTGTCTTCATTGTAATAACTAGCACAACTTCCACTGATTTTACCAGCGCTTAGATTTCTCCCCGTCTCTGTTTTCAGTCTTTTGCAATTGCTAAAGAATTTTTAAGTTTTCAGTTGTTTTTTAGAAAGAAATAGGAAATCTAGCATTGAACAGCACAAATGCAGAATCAAAATGACATGCAGCACAGAGAAAGCCTTGCTATCTTCCTAAAAAATATAAGCCTTTGGCACTGTAGAGGTTTGTTATGGAGAATTTTACTATCCTAAGTGGCAGCAGTAGCGCATTTTGAATTTAGGTCAACAGATATTTGTCAAAGTCCCTAACAATTACATGAATGTTCTCCTAAAACAATCCATCTGTGTCTTCTCATTTATTCTGGTGCTCCTCTACACTACTCTTCTTGGGTRGTTTTGAGCTGTATTTTGTACTCAGAGGTTTCTTATTTCTGTAGCAATTTGCTATCCTGACCAATATCCTATTTGCCATGATTCTTAAACTGCAGCTTCTCAAATCAAGAGATTTGATACAGCAAATCCTACTACCTTCCTTTGATTCTTGTAATTGGGTTTGAATGTGATGGAAATCCAGTGTGATCACATTAGGCTAAAGCATGACTTAGACTGCGTTGGTATAAGAGGGAGTAAGACTGTCTTTCTGCATATGGATCAGTAACATATTTTTCATGGGAAATACAAGTGTTGTTACCTGTTTACTTATTTTCATATGAAGTAGATGAGGAATTAGAAGGAATAGACAATAACTTGACTATCTCCTCAAGAATGTAGTAAAGACAAAATAGCTARTAGCACAGTAAATATTGTAATTTGCTCCTGGAAAAAAGTCAATAGAATTTTATTTCTCACAAATAAATTTGTGAGAGCATGACATTTTGCTTTAAAATATGTCTCCTCTTTATCACTTACAAGAAAATAGAGCCAAACCCAAGACATTTTGATAGAAAGCATTTTTTTGGTTAAGAAAACTCTGAAAATTGATTTCAAACTAAAATATTTATTGATTTTTTAAAACAAAAATATTATCATTAAAAATAGGAAATTTATTTAGAAAAATTGAGGCTTCTCCTAAAGCACTTTTARTCAGAGAATAAAATATAAAACATAAATAAGTTTGAATCCTCACTTTTGTGAGCTGCTTTGTTGTTTAGTCAGTGACAATGTAGTTAGGCATATAGAGCTGTATTTTGACTTGTGGTCAGTAAATACTGTGGTATCTGTAGGAGGAGTTTGTGTGCATGTAATGTAGCATGAAAAGAGACTGCACAATACTTCAAGGCTTAAATTGTAAGGGGAATAGCAATTCTGATTTGACTACAATCAGCTTTTATTAAAATAACCACAACCAGCTTTTAATAATTTTCTTGTTAATCGGAGAAATTTTCCTAGGTAAGGATGTTGTTTATGGCAGTAAAATCTTGATATGGTTACAAAGAAAGATACTGAAACGCTATTCCAATATGCCCCCCAAATTCTTGAGCAATGCTAACCATGCAGAGACATTTCAAGAACAAATTAAACAACATGCCTGTTATGCCCCAGGAAGTAATTGTCAAAGAATGAAGCAGTAGTTTCACCCAAGTGGTGACTAAGGAACACCAGGATCAGACAGCTGCTAGAATCTGTCCTTTATGCTCTGAAATGCCATGTTCCACTAAGCCTATGCTCTACTTCTTACCTACCAACAATGCATCCCAGGGAGACAAAATACACATAACCATCCACACTGTGGGTTTTGAATTGGAACATAGGCACTTAGAACAGTAAAACATAAATAACCTTTGGGCAGGTGTTTTCCACTTGTCAAAAGACGTTCGTAAYGAAATACAAACTAATTTCATTAGAATCAGCTTTTTGGTAGCTTTCAGGTTTCAAAAATTCCCATGCTGAGGGCCTCAGACAACACTCTAATAGAGAGAAGAGCTGTTGACATTGTGTCTGGTTATTCTTTCTCATTTCATTCTGGTTACAAAAATTCCAGATGATAATGCCTAATGTTTTCAAAGATTAACAAACTCCCTGCTATACCATCATTACGTAGGTAGTTGATATTCAAATTTTATATATGGGAAAATGTAAGCAAAGGCCTGTGCTATTATAATATCTTGTGAGGGCACAGGTTGAGTGTTTGGGTCAAGGATGTAGAGTGAGGTATTGCCACTGATGTGGTGGAAGGAAGGTGATGACCCTGTCTAGCCAAATACTATCTTCATAGGCTGGTAGTTGTGCCCCTCCAGCCTCACATCCTTGGTGTGCTTGTACCTYGAGCGTGCTGGATAGCTGTGTCAAGGCTTAGCTCATGATATATATTCCAAGGGAGATAGATTTTTTTTYCCCCAAGCAAGCAGAGCCCTACCTAGCTGCATGGGTAGACTTCCAGAGAGTGGATCTGGGACAAAGTAATGGAACTGGCTTCTGACTTTGCATTTACAAGGTTCATTAGTTGCCCTGCATACCACCCACCTGGGAATCTCATATCTAATTGGTCTTAAAAAAGGTTAAAATACCCACAGGAGCTTGAGAGAGAGATAAAATGAGCCTAGTATTTAAATAGAGAATGAAAAAAAAAGCCTTTTTAAGGGATAAGCTGAGTAGAATATTAACCTACCAAAGACAGAAAAAGTAGGTAATGTTAAATTTTAGTATTTTAGAGGAAGAAGGGAGAAAGGGTGATATTGATCTAGGAGTGCAGTATAAAGTTAGGCTAGTCTAATAAAGAAAATAATAAAGAAAAATGAAGGGGAATRGAAGACTTGTATCTGATTCATGGCATCAGTTTCTTATATAGGAGCCAATGAGCTGTGAATGTACTTYCTTCCTTTCAGTGAGAAGCAGGTTAGTCAGCAGCACATGTTTACTAAGAAGCCTTTGTGGGATGGCTAATGACCAGGTGAGTGGCCTGCGGAAAAGTTGCCATAGGTCTACGGGGTCACTCTTTGCTTGGCCTACTGCTGCCTTTGCTGTACTGATGTGCTTTGGTTTTCCTCTGCCTAGTGCTGGGCATCCCAAAGATGATATGGGCAGTGGTAGCTGTGATGGTGGCATTTGTGGGTACTGACACCACTACAGCTCTGGATACTTGCTCTGTGCTAGGCTGTGTGTATGTTTATCTGACAGGTTTTCCTCCGTATCCTTGTGACACATCCTTTTGCTCCTTCCACGTAATGCCAGCTGTATGTATGTACTGCAGCTCTGACATTGTAACCCTACAAACTAGACCCCATCCCTTCATTTCACCTTGTTCCTTTCCCTTCCTACTTCCACTTGTGTCTGCCTTGAGATAAAAGGCTGCACACAGGCAGGAACYGTATGTAACAGCCTGTGGTGTATGCTCGGCTGTTGCCAGGTAAACACCTCTGCGGGGCAGCAGCAAAGCTGTCTTTAACCCACAACGTGGATGGAAATGGTTCATGTAACATGCTTTGGGATGCCTAGCTCTAGGCAAGGTACGCTGGAGAAGTCTGTCCCAATCTGTGTGTAAGTCTGCCCTAATCTG
Source organism: Rhea americana (assembly GCF_003343005.1). Lineage (NCBI taxonomy): Eukaryota > Metazoa > Chordata > Aves > Rheiformes > Rheidae > Rhea > Rhea americana. Next base: position 5,345,495 of record NW_028186412.1, on the reverse strand, counting down.
TGTGCATAAACCCTTCTGTGTATCCCTTTGCTGGGATGCTAGATCACTAGCGAAGGAACTGAGCCTGGCACAGGGTGCCTGTCCTGCTGGGGATGTGGGTTCAAACGTTAACTTTTCTTCTGCTGCAAGCTCAGTAGCAGAATTTACTGACTGGGAGGAGGAAGATAAAGAGCAGGTTTTACTGTGAGAGAAAAGGAGGCGGTGAGGGAAGGGACTGCCAACAAGTACAGGCTGGGCAGTTTTGATTCTTAGAGCAAATAGAAATAAGGAGGTAGRGCAGCTTAAAAGAAGAGTTACATTAAAAACAGAGGTGAAGCGCTAAATAAGGTGAAAGACAGAGGGAGTGGAGAAGTGGGAGAGGAGMGCAGCCTGACAGTTGGGGAATGGCAGAAAGACAGCAAAGGAAAAGGGGAGAGGGGGAAAGGAATCAAAGCGACTGAGGGAAAGGCCGTTTGGGAAAGCCAGGGAGGGGAGGGAAGGCCAGGCTTGGGGGGCTGCATYCGACCACGGCCTTTGAGACACTCGCTGCTCCCCCCGGACCGCAAGCAGTACCACACCCGAGAGAAACCCTACCTTCGCTCCCAGCCCCTAACCCTCACCAGCGCCGACGCAAACCCGGTGCAGCCCGCCGGCTCTCACCGGGTGCAGCCCGCCGGCTCTCACCGGGTGCCCCCCACCCCGTACCGCCCGCCTGGGCGGGCCGCAGGCGGGGCGCCGCCATGACGCGGCGCCGCCGCGCTCGCCTTCCGCAAGATGGCCGCCCGCAGGCAGGTAACGCGCGGCGGCGGCGGTGGAGCCCGCGCTCGCCACCCCCGCGGGCCGTTGCGGGTGTAAGGCGKGTTTCTCCTCGCGGCTCCCCCCGGCAGCGGCAGCAGGGCGGGCGGCCAGCCGCCTCCCCCGCGCGGGGCCGCGGGCCTCACCCGCCCGCTAGAGGGGCGGGGGCTGTTTCACGGGGGGCGCAGCTCTCACGGACTTKTGTTTGTAACAAACTTGTGTTTGTAAGGGCAGAACTATCCGCGCAGATGCTGGCGTATAATACATACGTACATATATGTGTGTGTGTGTGTGTGTATGTATATTTTAAATGCGCAAACCCCACGTATTTAAGAAACGTCAGTGGGAAGTTCCGGCGTCACTGTCAGAAATGGTAGGAGAAAAACGGCGGAGGTGCCGTGGCACGTCCAGGCCTGCTTGGGCCGCGCCGGAACCGGCCTCCTCCGTGTCCTCTGCTCCGTTTCCTCCACGAGTTTGGCGGTGTTTGTGTGTG
>NW_028186412.1:5268381-5344114 GCF_003343005.1 Rhea americana | reverse complement strand
CATAACTGAGCGTAGTGCTCCCTCTGCTGCTACCTTCCGCTCGGCTGGGTGAGGCGCTTTTCTTCTCGGAAGCGGCTCCTGCAGCAGGTCAGGTCGGCTCCCCCCAGGCCACTGCAGTTCTAGTTAAAGCTTTCAGTTGTTGCGTGTGAGCCGCTGTAATCGGAGCTAAAGTTGTTAGAGCAGACGGGTGTAGTTTTGCGGAGCCGCTTTCCGATGCTCCTGAAGGGAGGCTGCAGTGGTCGTGAAGGCTCCGGGGCTGGGTGCTTGTTCTGAGGTCGTGTTGACCTTTGGAAAGTGAGCGTGGAGTTACCACATAAAGTTTTTACTTATGTGTAACTGTGATTCCTTAACTTTGAAGCTGAGGAAGACTGTTGCTGCAGAGTCAAGCTTCCTGTAACAGCACTGACATCAAGGGAGAGGATTTGCTGTCCCAGCAAAGGTGTCTAGTGCTATTTGGGACACCTTCTGGGGTCAGAGACTGGCARGTATGATGCTGGCAGGTATGACATAGTGCTCAGGGAAGGTCTGCAGCAGCAGTTAAATGACCAGTAAGTGTAGGATAGAGCTTTTCCACTGACTTCAAATATATTGCTTTAGACAGCTGAGTCAGACCTCATTTCTCCCTTACCATATTGGTTAATTCAAAGGTAATGAAAAGGTGGAAAGTAGTATTTCCACTTCTGTTCCTGTGCTAGTTTGTAAGTATTGGGCCACTACTTCCTGACTTTTGCTTAGAAAATGTGAGAGTTTGGGAGGCTTACTTTCTGAGYCCTGTTTAAACCTAGAGCTGCTTTTCTCTGAGATCAGGTGCACTCACCCAGTATGCTGGACTGTAGACACTCTGTAAAAGACTTTTCACCTGGATATCCTTGTCTTCTGGCTGGGCCTGTTCTGGAGAGGCTGACAGCGGTCTATGTATAGTCTCCACACTTCTCTTTCTGAAACAGATTTGCATGGTTCCAAAGAGTGAAGTCATCCTATGCATTACTGTATTTTTTTTTTCTCTCTGTGCCCTTGTCTCACCAAAATCAAAGATTTCTCTCTCTTACGCTTCCTGTGAAGTGATTTGAGACTGCTTATTCCCTCAAGGAGAAGATAAGATCTGCATGGGTGAGACATGGCAGCCTCTATATCCTCTATTCACCTTAGTATGGTAAAGATAGCTGGGAGAACCAAGCCCTTAGGAGCCAATCTATTTCTTGGACAGCTTGCTCATGTATGAGCTTGCTGAGCAAGACTGCAAATCAGAGGGACCCTTCTGGCATGGGTTAGCCTGTTAGATATGTTTAGGGGAGCCTTGCTGTAAACAGATACCTCTTTTCGTGAGTGCCTTTTTTCCAGATACCTTTACTTGCATTTATCTTTTGTTTCTTTTCTTGGCAAAGACAAAGACCCTTCCCCCCCCACACACACATTTTTCCCATGAGATGCTGCGGTACTAYGTGCTGGTAACCAATAGCTCCAGCAGTAAATTGCGTAGTTTGAAGTCTCTCTCAAAACAAGCCAAACCCAGCAACTTCCCCTCCACACACTCTGCACATCTGACATCTCAGAATATTCTTTTAGCTGTTTATGAGCAAGGTGAACTAGCATTTTAAGTTTTTGTTTTTCTCTGTGCTTTCTTTCCCAAGTGAAATATAAATTCGCTGTGCTTTTTGTCTGAGCCAGTTGGAGATTTCTCTATTGTTATTTGACTGATGAGTGTTAAGGAGAGTGGTGTTGTGTGTGTTTAACCCTGGTTGAAGATTAAATTAAGAATCTTGAGTAGGAAAAGTATTTTGAATGTGTTGTCTTCAGAGACAAGCGTGGTTTTGTCAAGGAATGAACCGTGGACTGCTGATGTGTTTGCAATCAAGAAGGGAARACGATTAGTTAAGAAAGTACCACAAGGTTTGGGATAGGAAGGCAGAAAATAYGAATAGAAAATAAGCAAAAGCCCTTAGTGAGCTCTGTCCTGGAGCAGTATCCGAAGGAAGATAGGAGACAATCGCTAATAAATGCGTAATGAAAAATAATCTTACAGGAAGGAGCATGTGCTGGATAACCCCATAGAGCTTTTCTGCATTTATGCTTCGTGTTTCTGAAGTCATATAAATGAATTATTTTAGTAGAAACCTTTCCTTTTTCTGAAAGAGTGCACTGTTAGAGATTGGTTGCTAGTGAAATTTACTTTACGTACACTGTGCTTACACTGCATGTCAGTGTGGTTATGCTCAAGTTAACTTTGAAAAAGTGGCTGTAGGAACTGGCAACAGTCTAGTGGTGGTAAGATGAATCTTGGTGTCAAGTAAGTAGTTTTTCTGGTTTATTTAGTAAATACAAGTTTCATGTGGTCAGGATCTGTGCAAAAATTGAGTAATGTGTGGCCAAGAGGTCAGAGTTCAAGCAGTTAAGCTGCTCGTGCAATGTCTCAAACCTGACAGTGGATATCTGAAACATTTTCAGGATAGAGTTGTTGGCACTTACTTGCTGATAGCTTGCCAGGTTTGCCAGAAAACATTGTTACCCTGTTTTGTCAATTCATTTTCTTTGACAAGTGTTTTAATTCGAGACTGCTGTAAAATGGAGTTTGTGAGGAGAAAAGCATGAGTAGGAAAAAGTAACGACAGATGTTAAAGACGGGCAAAAGACTAGATTCTCTTCAGCAGCATTTATTCTGCTTGTTTTCGGAGGATTAGTATCTTCTACTGGCTACGATTTTCATTCTGGTTCCCCTTACAGATTTTCAGCACTATAGATAATTGTGCATTTTGACGATGGTAACACTGCAGCAGCCACAGAGAATATATAATTACAGCTCCTATTCAGCTCTTTAATCTTTTTTTAAAATAATTTTACTAACATATTTTCATTTTTTAATCAAATATTTGCTAAGGCATTCAGCGCAAAATTGCATCAGATAGAGCAAAGACATGATTCATTTTACTTTACTGTTTTTCTGTGATAGATTGTTCTGTTGTAGTGGTTGTGTCTGCAGTTTAGGTATTGGGGACCAGTCTTGCAAGCCTGAAGATACGCAAACAGATGACAGACGGGTGGAGCAGTTGGTATATTTAAGTAATAAATAATATCTCTGGTTGGCGTTGCACCTTTGAGTCTTTTGTTGTCCTGACTTCAGAGGGAGGTCAGAGGACTCCCCGATCAGCAGGTCGGTGCGAGCTGGAGCTCAATCCGATCCAATCCGTTGTCGGGAATGGCAAGATGATCTGGCCAAGGCCTTCTGGCAAGTCCCACCTGGGGTGCCAAACTGTTGTCTCATTCATTTGAAAGTGGCAAGTCTGAAATAAGAGCCCAAATAGGAACAATTCAACTCAAGCATTAGGTGAAGCGTTGAATAACTTAGAAGCTAAGATGATGCATGTGTCATGGCAGTTCCACACACACTTTTCCCCTTACTCTGCTCTGGAACACTGTATAAGGAGGATTACTTAAAGTTTTCATTAAGTAAAATTACTTAATGAAAACAGAGGCAGGCAGGGTAAAAACTACAAATGGATGTATGTAATGGTTTTGTGATTTGAAGAGTGAAGTGGGGATAAGAAAAATGTGGAAAACAAAATCTAGCATCTTTATAAATTCTTGGGGAGGAAAGCTCTTAAAATTTAGTAACARAACTTCTAAGATGGGGAGAACTGTGATATTGACTGAGGAGGACAGTAATGTGCAGATTCATTTTTGTCAGCCCCAAATACTCCTAAAATCTGGAATTAACAAAAGTCCTATTGCTACTCTAAAGATGACCTATAGAACAGGGAGACTGTAGCAGTGCAGTCTGCTAGAGCAGGCTGAGGTACTTAATTTTTCTAACAGGAAACTTACTATGTATTTATTGCTTCTGGTTCTCAGATCACTAACATGGAARTTGATGAAACCAAACAAGACCACTTGAAAGTTCCTAAGATGAAGAAGAAGGTATTGAGGAAACAGGTCAGAGCTCAGCACACATTGATGAGACATGAGAGCATTGAGTGTGTCTCCCATGCCACACAGGTGATTTGTAGCTCGGATTTTTATGAGTGTGTGAAAGTGTTGCTTTTCTGTGTCCTAACCTGTGTCACTTTTTTCTGAAATGCAGTTCTTCTCTAGAAAGCCCTGCTTAAAACTGAGGATTGGCTGTACTTCTTTGATTCCAAAGCAGAACCATATTTCAGCTGCTAATGTCTATGGAGAGACTTTGCTGGTCTTTGGATGAGGCTTTTTAGTCTGAAACAATAGTTTGGGTTGGGAAGGATGATGAAGCATGGAGAATGTTACCCTGCTGAAGTAGATAGACTTTTCTTCTCTTTGTGCCTGTGATTTCTTTTCCTCTTCTATGGCTTTAGCTTTGTATCTTTTTCCTGTATACTTTTTTCATCAAATATAATCTGTTTCTTCTACACACCCTGTTAAAAACACATCTATCTTAGAATCTTTCCTATACTGTTTTCTTACCTAAATTGATTTAGGCTGTGATTCTGTGGGAGTTGAACTGATTGACTGGCAGCTGTCAGGAAGGGGAGAACATTCTCTTCCCCTGTAAACATTCTCTTCCCTTGCATAAAAGGTGACAAGAGAGGGCAATTCTTTGTCTTCATTAGAGCATTCAATGAAATTTTTTTATAATCTGTTTTATTCTCTAACCTAACAGAAAACTACCTGTTTTTTTGATCTGCTAGTTTTCTGTCATGGTAGAGAGTTGCAGCAGATCAGAGGGGTACCTGGTGAATACTGACTTGTGCTAGCAAAAGGTAAGTGGCAGGAACTTGCGGCTAGGAGCAAAGGAAGGGAGGAAGGATGTTAGAGAGTTTGACTTCTTTGTGTGAGCTTTAGGGAGACGCTAAGTTGGCTTGAAACATATTCTAGTACTGTATCATTTACTCTGTTCATCTTGATCTTGCAAATTCTTCCCATTAAAATACAGAAATGTATTAAATCTTTATACTTTTTCCTAACAAAATTGGGCTTTGCCTTCACTGAGATTTCATATCATGTGAGCATATAGTAGAATGAACCAGCAATTTTGTATATATTGTAAGCTCTTTGGGTTTTTTTTTCCTCCTCCTCTAGTATTGCTTGCAAATGGATCTGTGATCCAGGATTTGTTTCTCTTGACATTGTCCCAGATACCAAATTATCCATCTAATCTACCTGAATTAATACTTCTGGAGTCCAACAAGCTCCTCATAGATGACAGACTCTAGAAAATCCTTGTAGGCTTAGTGCACGGAATCTGGTTGTAATAACATTATTCAGTCACAAGAGTGTGATCAATTGCTACATGTGCTGCTGTTTTATAGTCAGGGTCTGTGTAGATGAAGTGTCTATAGTCAATGTGAGCACTTGTTTGAGTCTTCTCATTTCCCCTACATGATGGGCCTACCACTAGTAACATTCTAGAATTTGTATTAATAACAATACTCATTAATGTGATTATATTTGAAAAATCTGGTCAGTAATGGACAGCCTGATGCTACGCTAAAAAGTAAGTGTTAACAGAGCCACCACAACAGACAATCTCAGCAGTAACTCAGGTATACTTACTGTTTTAAAAAAATTACTGTCATCTTTTTCTTTATTAAATTCTTCTCTTCAATTTTAAACCTAATTTTCTGTCTTTTAGAGAAGTGAAATGCTATCATTTGAAGTAATTGAACACTTTACCAGCTGCTTTCAGGAAAAGGTCACAGAACACTTATAGACTTTAAGGAAAAGATTGTCTGAAAGCTTTCTGGAAAGGTGTTATATGGAGGCAATCTGAGTAAATTGTTGCTAGCTGTGTAGAGTCACCAAAGCTCAATCAAAACTTCAAGACTGCATCCTCAATTGCCTTTAAAATGGGACTTCTCTATCCACGATGGTTGGACTGAACATCTAGTTACGGCACATGGCTATTCACATGTCAGAAGAACTTCCTAATTTTATTTAGAAAAGGACTATGATTTTTGCAAAGGATGTTTCTTAAATAGTAGTCCTTTAAAAATCTATTTTTTGTATTTCTCCTAATATATAGGAAACCAGCAGTGGTCCTTACAAACTGTCACAGAAAATTCTGGTCATAAATCACTATAAAAGCCTAAAATTAAGCAATTATGCCTTGTACTCAAAGCAATCTGTGTTAACTAAGAATGGGACACAGATCCCTCTTGTATAGAAAACAAAAGGGAGAATTTTCAGATAAGAGTGCTAAAGCAGAGCTGGATGCACTGTTTATAGAGGCTGCTTCCGGATATACAAGGGACATGGAATGGGACTGGGAATACCAATCTCTGTGCTTAGAAAGACTCCTTGGCAAAGATGAGAAATCCTTTCTTAGCCAAAAAAGAGAATTATAGTTTTGGAAAATTTTTCTGTTTGTTTTTGTTAGTAGTAACAAGTCTTCAGAAAAATTCCTTTTTAGAGGACTCCAAAATGATTCCTGCCAGTGTCACTGTCTGCAGTACATCTGAGGACACATGCATGCCAGTTCCAAGCTTGAATGGTCTTGCAACTATGTGCAAGAATTGAGGCTATAGCTCTGCTAGAGATTGAAAGCCGTTGTGCCGGAATGTGTGCTCAGCAAAAATAGGTTACCTACGGTCTAGCCTGAGATATCAGGCTTATTGAAATATAAATATTTTGTGTGGTATACATAGAAGAGTATTCATGGGCTTGCTTTATTTTTTGTTATAGAGCTCCCATGTTGTTAGAGTATTTATTTCAGCTCAATCAACAATGATCACTAATTCCCCTTTTTCTTTTATTCCTCTTTAATTAGAGCTTGGTTGTTGCCAACGCTGGTCTAGGTAATGGGATGAGTAGACAGCAACTGTTCAGAATAGTAGAAGAATATGGATTGGTGGAAACACTCTTAATGCYACCGAATAAACCATATTCATTTGTGAAATACGGGACAACAGAAGAAGCCAAGAAAGCCTTTGATGCCCTCAATGGGAAAGAAGTTACACTGGAGGACTTTGGCCAAAATATTGTTCTGTATATTAACTTTGTGGAAAAAGGTATTGTTTTACTCACCTGTAAAAATTACTGAATACTGCTTCCCTTTGCTTTTGCTTCTTAGACTGTAAATATAGCTAAAAACCCACTGATCTTTTTAAGTAGAGATAGAAAATTAAAGCCAGAATCTAAAATATCTCACAAAAAGATCCTCCTTCTCACAGAAGATCTCTCTTTTTCTCCTTGTATTTGATGATAGAATGCTCTAATTTGGAATCCCTTAGACTTAGAGGCACAAGGAGAGACGTGGTCACTTAGGTAGTTTCCACACCATTCAGTGCTACATATGAAAGTTTTGAGTTTAAGGAGCTAAATTGGGATTCAGGAGATCTTAGGATAGTTTACTGGACTACTTCTATGATCTTGGCCTTCTGATCTCTTTCTCATCCTCAGGGAGGGAAAATAGCTGCAATGAGATTTCTGCCTTTTTTTCCCTCTCTTCAACTTCTCTGTTGTAACTGACTGTAAGCTATTTAGAACAGCGATCCTTTTCCTATGTACCTCTTCCTGTGAGTTTGTATAGTGTCTAGTTTAAAGAGTTGGTCTGTACATTCTGTCAGTGAATAGATATTTTTAATTAAAAAAAGAAAGTTAAGACAGCTAGCTGAAGGCCTCTGTGTCACCAACCATTTTCTGTTCAGATTGATTCTGTTCAGCATTATGGTCCTCCATATTTGATTACAAGTTGCTTCTCTAGGCATCAAATACAAGAAATAATAGAAAATAGCAAAGCATTTTTTTCCCCTGTAATTGGAACATTAGCATTTCAGTGGTACTCTTTGCTTGACAGCTACAATCAGAGGTGAATCACTAAAGCTAAAGTGTAAATTTTAGCTGTAAGTTAAATGAAAGTTAAACTGAAATGCTGGTATAATCTCTTCTGAAATGATTGGAAAATTCTTAATCATTATTTTGACAGAAAAACGGACAGTTTTGCATATGGGAAGCATGGAGTCTTACTGGTTTTATGCAGTAAAACTTAGGAAGTGTTTTGCATGATGCAGAATTTGGGCTTTATCCTGTTTCATCATGTCAAAAGGGGATCATTCATTCACCAAATCAGCAACCAGTCAAGGCTGTATGTTGCATCATTAAAGTAAATACTCTTACAGCTGTACTGTATTTCTGTAAGTATTCCTATAGCATTCCCCCCTATGGGGAATGCATGATTTATTTTCCCTAAACAGTGACAATATTTTTTTTTTCTGTACACCCCAGTTTTTCGGAAGAATGCTGTACCTACAAGCTTGCCTCCAGGCCTAACAGTGGTTGAAAAGGTTATTTCTCCTGAGGAAGAAAAGAGGATGTTGGAAAGTATTGACTGGATAGAAGATGAAGATACTCAAAATGGTGAGAAAAACCATACAAATCCAGACCTTTAAGAATATTTTCATGCTGCTATTTTCTGTTTTTTTCAGTTTACAGGAAGTCTACTTGTTGGAAAATGTGTTGTTTAAAATTGTTGTGTATTTGTTTTTAGAAAGACCCAATTTTTAAATCCAAAGTAAGTAATAAACTATCAGGGGCAAGTGATGTAAAGTGATATCCTGAAACAGGTTTACTTGAATAAGATTCCTCCATCCACAGACAACTGCAGTYTTTTTTACACAGTTCATTCCAGCTACAAGACTTTGTTCTGTGAAGGTTGTAAGGTTGTAATCTGTTGTCCTACTTAGGAGCTGTCTTCTGTTAAACCAAAAAGAAGTAAGTGAAATACATTTTCCAGATGCTTTTGTGCTTTCACTTGAGCCCTGTGGAGTTAAATTGAGTAATAAAATGAATTGTTCTTGGAATTAACTAAAAAGTTCCTATATAAATTCTATTCCTTTGAACAATACAAAAGGTTATATTGACCTTAGTTAACACGTAACTCTAGTGAAACTGAAGGATCCTGCTGTATACTCAAGATAACAATCAAATGCTAGTCCAGAGGTCATGGCAAGAATAAAGATGGATTAGATGTGGGTCGGTAAAACTGGTACTTCTCTACTTCTTGTGTGTACAAAAACAAAGGCAAGTTTGACTTCAAACTGTAGTGGATGTGATGGCTTGATGCCTTGTTACCTTTATACTTGCAAAAGAAGTGTGTGCCATCAAGAACAAAGGTCACATGTTGCTTTAGTGATTGATTAGAGTGTTTGGGTTTAACAGAGGTGGGACGGAATAGAAAAGCAGCAAATTGCCTGAACTATTTTTTGTAGTCTAATCTTACTTTAAACTTTTGTGCTTTCACAGCCCAGAAGACTTTAAAACATAGAAGAGTAAAACATTTTGGATATGAGTTTTGTTATGATAACAACAATGTTGATAAACATAAACCTTTACCTGGAGGTGAGAGCTTTCCTATTAARTAATATTTATTTTACACCAATATTTATAAAGGTTTTAGTCTCACTAAGGTATGAATGTGAGATTTTAATGAAAGGAGACCCTTCACTGGATCGCTATACTAAATAGTGCTTCAGAATGGGATCCATTTGTGTGTGTGTGTTTGAAGCCTGTTTTTAATCACTTGCTGGGGGTTGCTATACTTTTTTGAAGTCCAGTCAAATACTGCTTTTGGGGTTGTAATTGTCATTCTTTTTTAGTTTTGTTTCATAAAGCAATTACATGTTAAAAATTACATGAGTTTGTAGGGGCATTGTGGCATACATGGCTGTGCATATTTATGCATTAACTTGAAGCTTACTGGATGCACACACACATACAAAAATTCCTTTGAATTGAAAGCGGTTTGAAAAGGTTTGAATAACTCATTTGGAGTTGAGAGCTCTGAGTCGGAGGAATGCAAGTGAGTCATCTTATAGTCTTAGATTTAAAAATAGTAAAATAGGGGATTGAATTCCAATAAAACTTAAATATAAGTATTTCAGGTGATGCATATGTACAATGGTGGATGTAGCTTCCAACAAATGAGTTCTGGTTGCACTGGAGTTCTAACAGTGAAGCTGTATATAATCGTCAGAGCATTGATATTTGAGCTATTTTCTGATCGCACAGCTGGAATATTTTGTGTGTGAGGGGAACATAACTAGGGAAAACACTTCACTGAGGGAAAACTAAAAAATAAAAATCAATAGATTCATGAAGAGGTTGTTAACATGTTTGTGGGTGATACATTTGACATAGTTTTACAGTTAAGTCGTCAGGTATAATAGCAAACTAAAGATTCAGTGCAGGACCATAACTTTCATTCCTGATTTTAAAAACAGAAGGTTTAACTTCTGTTGATTKATTTGGAAATATTTAATCCAGCATCTAATTCAGTAACAGATTTTTAAGGGATAAAATTTTTAGAGAGATCTTAACACAGCTTTTGACTTTCTGCATAATTTTTCTTCTTGACTGCAACTCCAATATTTTTGTGCTTGGTGGAAATTTTGCATCTGATTTGATAAGCTTTTATATGCAGAGATAATGCAGTTTGCATTTGCAAACAGTTGGTCTAGTCTGCTCGTGAATGTGGAGTGCTTGCGTGAATGGTCTTTCTAGTTGTAAGATACTGTGCAGATCAGGCACACAGTTTTGATGCTTGTGTTACAGCAAATGCAGAGTGATCTTTATTAAAGATGACCTCACGTACTTATGAGGCTGTTTCTATGTATTTTGTCCAAATATTTTATTTATTTTAAATAAAAAGTGTAAGAAGCTGTCTTGCTGACAGTTTTKCTTCTAAAACTAGGTCTTCCTGAAATTTGCAACCAATTCTTGGAGAAGTGCTTGAAGCAGGGATGTATCAAACATAAACCTGATCAACTGACCATAAATCAATATGAACCTGGACAAGGTAAGTATATTTGTCCTTTAAAAAGTCTGAGCTCCTCACCTCAACTGAAATTCAGAAGAGAATGGCATCTGAGTGGGTCCTGGTGCAGGGACAGGATTTTAGCATTTGCTTAATATGTTATCTTTGTGACCAGAGATGCTTTGGTAAATGGACAGTAATGTCTTCATACTGTCTTCTGAACTTGTACGGTTTTGATACCATTGTTATGGAAATAGATGGAGTTCCAGGGTCCTGAGCCATAGCAAAGAACTGAAACATAAAAGGATGCGGAAAGAAATAGTCATGTTTGATTTTGCACCTAAGTGCATTTCTCACTTACTTTTTCCAGCTCTCCTGCTTCCTGTGCTGTAAATGCAGTCTCCAAGAAACAGCTCTTGCTGTTAGTATGTGTTATATAATGTTAGTATTTGTGATACATGGGCTCTTAAGTGTGATGCAAGCAGTGTTTTTTTATCTGAGGGATAAGAAATTACTCTATTTCAGCAATCTTTTCTAAACTGAACACATCTGAAGAGAAATTTGCTTCTAACCACACCTGTAGGGAATAAATCATGCCTTTTGCTAAGGTCAGTCAGCAAGGCTAAGTATCTGGCTTCCCTTCTCTAGGGAATATCTAGTTTGTCCTTAGGAAGAAAGGACAACAACTTTCCTTTCAGAATTAATGCCTGACAGTTAATTCAGAGTCTACCAAACAGAGGTCTGAAAACCTGATCCCATTTTTTTATGTATCTGACAGTCTGTTAAACTGATAGTCACGTACTGCTGGCTGGAACATCTGAGGAGATTAGTTAGAGCTGTAGATTTCTATCAGGAGTAGAAAGAGTACTTAAAAAAAAATAAAAAAACACAAAGCAAAATACCCTTTCTTAAGTTCAGATTGCTAGGACACAAATGAGCATAGAGTACAGTCAGATTAATACCCTTACTGTCTGTTTTATAAGCCAGGTTCTGTCACAGGATATTAAATCTAAGGTTTTAAAAGTGACTGATGACTTCATGTAGCTGCTTTCAACATGCATATGAAGGCAGAATTTACGCTTTATATTAAAGCAGAGTTATAAGCAAACACTGATATGTGACCTTCGGGTCAGTTTTCAAGTCTGGTCAGTTTTCTTCCAAACTAAACGTTAGCCTTATAAAACATTTGTGTTGATCTCACTGAAACTAATGGAGCATAGAWTATCTATGTCTGAGGGTGAAATCTGGCATATAATAAGGAGGCTTTTTACAACTCCTTGACACTGTTAGGAAAAATATTGGAAAATTTGATAGCGTCCAAAATGAATGTGGGCAGATTTTTTTAATAAGCAGAAAAAAATGTTTTTATTTGGATCAAATAGGAGTTATTCTTTGTCTGTTTGGGCCTGTTAGGTTGTCAAAGGACGATGTAGTTGCAGTTCTCCTGAGCTGTCTGCAGACCTTGCTCCATGGCTGGTGACTGCTTCCTACCATGTACTGTCATTTTTGCAGTGGCTTGCAGAGTACTATTTCAGCACTTAGTGGTAAATTCTGTGGCAGTGCCTCCAGGTATAGCAGTGCCTTTCTGGTTGGCTGATTCAAAAGAAAAGAAAAGTTTACTGTCCATTTGGAAGTTCTTAGATATACATAGTTACTCATACCCAACAGAGGTACTGCCGGGGGGTTAGCCTAGTTTTGGTGTGTGGAGTTCTCCTGGGACATAAAAAGCAGAGGCAGAGTTTGACCCTCTTAGTGCCTATATTTTGTTAATAGTGAAAGAGTCCTCATTCTGAAGGTGAGACACTTAGCAGAGACATTTGTTTAGCAATACAAAGAACATTTGGGTTGTCCCCTGCTCTGGGAAGAGATTGAGAGAAAAATACATAGTCATAAGTGAACTAAGGCCCAAAATCATTTAGCGAAACTGTTGGTTCTAAGGTACCCCAGAAAAGAGCATAGTTGTCTTAAGAGCCCTCTATCAAGGAGAGCATTAGGAATCTTCAGAGGGTGAATGAGGTTTTTGGGTGCCAAAGGAAAACATTTAGAAACCAGAAAAACATGATAAAATATTTAGAAAACAGTCTGGTTTCTAAATATGCTTATTTCTCTCCACTGATTATAGAGGATCCTTGGGTTAACTGTACATCTAATTTGGGCATGATAGACTGGTCTGGTTCTGAATTCTTTCAGAACGCAGCTCTGAACAGTTTCATTCATTCAAACATTTTCTATTTTTCTATGTGAAAATCTGTAGAAGTAGAGCTTGCAAAGAGATATTACTATATTATTATAATGACTTTTCTGGCATTTTTTACACAGGAATTCCTCCTCATATTGATACACATTCTGCTTTTGAGGATGAAATAATCTCTCTCAGTTTAGGAGCTGAGGTAAATATAATGTTTGTATATATATTTTGGTGATGCTTTACTGTGAACTTGCATTTTTATGTTGTGTAATATGTTAATTTAATATATTTTAATTTGCTTTTCCATGGTGTCTGAACTCRTCTGAGTTCAATATCAGGCATGTAAGGTAATGTGATAATGCTAAGTAAATAAGCAACWGCAATGAAATGTTGATGAAAAATTTGCCAGTGATACCACTGATACTGGAATAATCCTGTTTTTGAAATCCTAGCATCCAGTTCTTCATTGACTTCTTTTCATTTTGTATTCATATTTGGAAGAACATCACTCTGTTTTGTTGATGTTTCCAATTCCATTTTCTCTTGTGTTATCCTTTGTTCCCTCTGGTTTGCCTAAGCCTGCCGCAATATTTACATTCAGTACAGTAGGCTCTTGTAGATTTTACCTGTGGAGGGTCCAGTTGAAGTCTGAAGCCTACATGAGCTTCCAACCAGCCGGTAATTCAGTCAAAGAGTGAGAAGGGAAATGGAAGAACAGCAAAAGAGTAGGGCAGAGAGTAGAGCCCATGACCGCTACCTCTTACTCCTCTAATTAGTCTACTCTTTCTATTTAGATTCATCTACTGCATCTGTGCCTACTCCTGCTTTACAGATCTAGCATTAACTTTCTCTGCCATACACACTACTGTAGCAAGTCTTTGATACTTGGCCTTCCCATCTTTCTACTTTTTTTTCCTGAAAGTGCTCATATTCTACACTTAGAGAGCAATGAAAGCAAGCAATGGAGCTGTCTTGTGCTTTTGCATCAGGGTTGCTGATACATGCATTCACCTGATGCTAGATAACTAGAAGACTTAAGAAAGCTAACAACAGAARGTTATAGCAATGGATAATAAAAGTTTGACTTTTGAATTTTTACATCCACAAGCTGTGAACTGTGAGAATGATCTAATCTGCTGTTTGTTTGTTCTGGCACTGGCGTGCAGAGGATACAGGTACAACTCCATATGCATACACACTTGTATACTGATGGTCAGGGCTCTCTTGTTATAAAACAGCAGCTTTGGGGGTTGGTCTGGGTTTGTCTTACTGTTCTAGGTAGAGAGAGAAGCATGGCTAGGTATTCAGACCACTAGACTTCTTTGAATTGTAGACTTCCTCTTTCCTGTTTGCAGGTTGTTTATTCACTGTGGAACTCCTGAGACTGGGGTGAGTCTAAGGAATAATAGCTTTCTCATTTACATGTTCAGCAGTGGCACCTCTATGTTTGTGGTTGCTTGAAAGGAAGGTGCCAGTGCTGCCATGCAGTCCTCTGAGCCAGATCATGTTCACCTAACCACAGCGACATTCCCAAAGGAGTCTACAAAAGAGTAAGAACGCGTGGGTTTAGCTGTGTTTTGGAATCACCCCATCTAGGAGTTACTTCCTCATGCCCAGCTGTGTTTCTGAGATAGTGTGTTCTGCTCTGTTTGACTGCAGTAGTATCTTGAACAGTGTCAGTGCCTCCGTGTTAGTGCACATGAGCACTAGCTGAATGAACTTCCATTTCTTTCATGGAGTTTCATGGGACTGTAGGACAAAGGCTCTAATTGATCTTGGGTTGATCTTGGGTACAGTTTATCCTTTAGAAGTTTTAATTTTCTAGTGCATGCATTTAATTTTAATTAATGCATGCATTTAATTTTCAAAGTAGCACAGCAGCAGTAAGTCCAGCGTAAGCTGTTACTAAATTGACCTTGTAAGTTTTAAAAGAATGTTATAAGTTTTCTTTATAAAAACCATATTAGTGCTACCATAATTTCACATCCTTTTCTACCTAGATTTCAGGCCCCAGGCTGCCTACCCCTTCCATTTCAATTAAAAGGCCGACTCTGGCACAGAGCCTCTGTTACTTCATCAGTGAGGCACTGTAGGTAGTGCATTTCTATATGATTATATTATAGCACACCTTTGTGATGGTCTGAAACAGCTGGCCAAAGGCAGAGTGATTTTAATCACCTGAGAAATACAARTCCTTCCAAGAAGTGGACTGCCTAGAGCATTATGATGCTGTTAAAAATTGGAACGTATATATTTCAGTCAGGAAAACAGTCAGACTTGGGCCATTTCTAGATATTTCAGACATAGGCATTGGTCACAGTCTGTTAGGTAGCTCCCAAGTTTCAGTGCCTTTTCCTAGTGGATCGTTAATGCACTTTTCAGATGCAGACAGTCAAAATACACATGTAGTAAAACAGGCCAGTAGGCCACAAAATGCTGCATTATTTAATGGCTTTTCTTTCTGGTATCTTCACAACTTTTAATGATGTCTGTAATATATTTTTGTATACTTACATTTTAAAATCAGATGAAGATCTAAATGTCTACTGCAGTAATATGCAAGTTAGCAATTTTATTTCCATCACAGTTTTCTACATACATAACTTATGCACTGAAAATATATTGTTGTGGTTGCATATCCAGTGGCAAACTTTGTCTGTCTCTTGTTCTCTCTATCCTTTTCCCTTTAATGTGACTTAATATCTTCACCTGAATAAATTAGAGTAGAACRTTATAAAAAATTTTATGAACAGTCATTATATCTTGTCTTTTCTTTATTCTCCTGAATAGATGCTCATATTTAAATAAAAAGTGCCATAAAGAAATAAATTGGTATCCCAACTGGTTACATGTCCTTTTTCTGAGGTTGGCTAATTAGATACTTCAGAGGAAAAAAAGATAGCATAATACCACATATATTCCTATATTAAGTCATGGAAAGATCTTTCTGTCTTTTCTTCAGCTATTGTGTGGTGGTATGTATAGTATGTTGACTAATTAAGTCTTGCAATCATAGATTATCATATATGCCCTATCGTTGGAGAACCTAATTACAGAATGGGTAAGGTCGGAAAGGACCTCTGGAGATCATCTAGTCCAACCTCCCTGCTCAAGCAGGGTCACCTAGAGCATGTTAGACAGGGTTGCATCCAGGCAGGRCTTGAATAGCTCCCGAGAAGGAGACTCCACAACCTCTCTGGGCAGCCTGCTCCAGGGCTCCGTCATTCTCACAGGGAAGAAATTCCCCCTCACGGTCAGGTGGAACTTCCTGTAGTTCAGTTACAGAATCTCTGAGTTAGACAGGTACTAGTAAATAAAATATCTTGGCTTATGAACAGGTAGTCTGTGTCACTGGGACTAAACACAACTGTTTTACATCCTAACCTAGTGCCTTAGCCATCTACATAGGTTCTCAAACCTGTTACAGCTTCAGTGATAACTTGCTGTCTAAAACACACTATTGAGAATCAGTCTTTTTCTTGGTACTGAATAAGTTTATCCAGTAAGAAGGTGCTTTGCACTATTATGTCAAAGGGATTACTGTAAATCTGATTTGATTTTGCAAATTTATTTTATGTTGAAGAAGGAATAGCAATTGGCAGGTAGAATTTACAGCTTAAATGTGAGAAGAAAATAAGGGCATGATTCCTCACAACACTGCATTTGTTTTGCATTAGGTAACTTACAGTGATCTAAGGTCTTACAGTCATGGGAAATGGGGCAGAATCATAGGTCTGAGATTCTCTTCTCCAACTCAGTCATGTGAAACAAGTTTGTCTGTCAAGAGGCACAGTGAACCCACTGGTCAATTTTGTTCTGGTTGGTGTAATATGTAGTGTTTTAGGGAGGTTACAGGACTGATTATACTTGATGTAGGAGAGAGTCTCACTATTACTTTGGACTTCTGCCTAGCTTATAAAAAACAGGAAAAAATTTGAGGGCAAAACAGTGAGATAGGTGATGTGTCTTGTGCTGTAATACTCCAGGAAAGGTGAGGCTGTTAGAACAGGCTGTTCACTTGTCAGATTTTGACCCATTTCTTTGACATCTGCTCAGTAACTGTAGAATAAAGCAAAACTTCCAAAATATCCCACTGAACTTCTAATGCTTTGTATAATTGACCATGTTCATCCTTATTTATATGAGCTGGTACACTAAAAATTGTAATGAGTTCAATTTTCAACATTATAAAATTAAATATAATTGTAACTTGGAAGTTGTGATAGTAGGAAAAGTAGCGGGTTAAAATCAGTTCTAGTAATTTTAGTGATTTATTAAGTTTAATGGCAAACTATSTGTCCCTGTTCCTATGAATTTGAACAGAGTGCTGCAAAACAGGGAACAATTCTTTCTCTTAAGTGTTTTCTGTATTGATTTGACTAAGGTGTTATTTTCAGTGCCTCCATTTGGTGTCTCTAGAGATACATAATTCTACAGTATTTCATCTGAGGAGCCTGACAAAGGTTGGAGCTGTCTAAGAAAAATCCTAGGTGAAGCCTGTGTCAAGTTTCCTTTTGTGGGATTGCAGCAAGCAACTTGATCAGTATTGAGATTTTTGTTCTTCCGCTTTTCCTAATTTGCCATTTAACATGCTGTCACATAAGCCTTGATTTGTTAAAATTTTAGAAATATGGAGGTAATGTTTCTACAGTGTTCTGAGTTATGTGGAAGTATGAAACTCACAGAAGAATTTTCCTTTCCTGGCTGCAGATTTTTTCCTTCTCTCAGCCCTGTCTCATCCTGTTGATGAAGAGTGCCATCAGACACCTACTGCTATCCTTGTGCCAGAAGGTGAAGCATAATCATTGTTTTTCCAAAGGATTTGTATTGTGTTGAGCTGGCACCTTGCTCTATTTTCCTTAGCCCTCATGTGAATATTTCAGGCTTGTCACTCTTCTCTCCTTAGCCTCTACTATTGCACCTTGAGTGCCTTATTCTGCTTCTTATTGTTGTGCCTTGTCCTGGCAGAGAGCTAGTATAAACACTGAGAACTGCTGCTGCGGCCTTGGTTAGGCCCCTGACCTCAGTTCTCTGAGAAGCTTCAGGGTATTGAGCCAGATTGATGGCTGAAGGTTAAACGAGGAGGCTGAGAACATGGGGTAATCCCTGACCTCTGCCCGTCTTCTGTTCATCTGAATGCATATTCACGATGTCCTAGCCTGCAGATATTAAGGGCCTTGACCTAAAAAGAAAAGCGGTGGCTCTTACAAACCTTGGAAGCACAGCAATATTACAAAGAAATACCCAATCAGACTTTTTAAAATATGCATGACCAATGGTAGTCCTAGAATTAATGGAATGAGGTACCCTATTACCTTTTTTCAGACTGATAATTTATTCCTGCAGTTTTGTTTTGTATCTGTTAATCTATTTCTAATCTGTCTTGGTTAAGAAATAGAAATCTGTAGCTGCTGTAGCAATAGCTGTTTCTGTAATAGTTGCTTGTGAAAGATTTTTTTTTCAGAAGCCTTTAGAAAGTCTAAATTGTATCCAGCCATTGACAGTTAGTTAGCAACTGTTTTGTGTTTTTAAATGAGTTTTAACAAGGTAGACAGACACTGGGTATTGTTACAGACACTGGGTATTGTTAAGTGTGTGGTCCCAATCATATTTTGCCTATCTTGGCATGTTGATGATTCAGTTTAATTTGCTACTTACATTTACATCTCTTTATTTTTAAGGGAAGTCATAAAGCATCCCAGTTACTTGAGGAATTATTCTGGCAGTAGCTATAAGACTTTGAACAAGTATTTTCTTCTTTCCATGCTAGCAGCATAATTGTTGTAGGTGAAATTATAAAATAAGAATGATCATTGTTTAAAAAGAGATTGGAACAACCAAATAGTTCCCTGGCAAAAATGGCAGACGTTAAAATTAATCATTACAATCTGAAGCTGAATTCAGAAGTTTGTTCAAGTGGTTCTGGTGAAATTCCTTAAGCTTGACSGCAGTTTTTTTCCAATTCATAAGACAAATTTCTTGAGCTGTACCCACCATGCAGCCATGAGTTTTATTGATTCCCGAAGAAGTGCAGTCTGCGGTGGCTTCTCTGTCATTTAGATGGAAGCCCTAAGGTGCTGTATTTGTATCTGTATACTAAATTCAGCTAGTTTATTTCATTTATGGTGGGATCTCATTTTTCGGAAACTAGCGGAAAGCTTCTGCTTGTGAAAGGTGTTCTGAGCACCGTGAGTTAAATGTTAGGCTTCCCAGCTGTGTTGCTGTTGTAGTGAGGCATGAGGTAAATGAATGGGTGAATGAATTTGCTAAACACTCTGTTGTGTGAATGTGCTGGACTCTTGCAAGGACAAACAAAGCAACCAGCCACTTGATGAAACTAATGTCCTTATCAAGTTTACTCTGTACAAGTACGTCCTTGTGTCTGTCTCTCTCCATGTCATCACCACACTGCACTGTCATTGAGATTGGATCAGATACAAGACCCATCAAAATCAAGGGAGAGTTTCCTGTTGATGTGAATGAACATAAAATTGTGCCCTCTAAGATAAGCAACAAAGTACACATCCCTTTGTGAATATATTTATAATAGTTGCAAGAACTATGATCCTTGCATTATATTTCTAGGAACTCTGGCAGTAATTTGCTGTAAACAAAAACATGAAAAAACATGAAAAACAGAAACATGGAGGTCTTACCTTCCTTGCTCCCTTGTCAGTTGTATGGGAGGAGCAAAAACAAAGCTAAGCTAACAGAGAAGCTGTGTTTTAAAGTTTGATCTTAAAAAAAAAATAAAAAAAAAATAAAAGCTTTTTCCCCTTCTTTCCCCCTTCTTCCATTTTGATAAGACATTCCAATTTCGAGCTGCCTCTTTGTATGAGTTTTCCCTGTTGTGATTCTCAGAGGTCTGGCATTCAGTACTGGTGAACACATACAGGGCAAGCAGCTCTGGGAAACTTGTCTCCTGTCTCTTTCCCTTTGGTAGGATGTGTGAAAGCCTTCCTTTCTTTCCGTAGAAGAAGGAACCCTCTCATCTCCCTTGCCTTTCCATAAAGCTGTCTCCCTGTGTGCCAGGCCTGCTAACTCTTTAAATTGATGAGAATCCTACTTCCACTTTGAGGATGGGCAGCCTGTAGTTTGATTGCTCTAGGATCAGACTACAGAATACGCTGACTTACTGAGATATGATTCCTCTCCTACTTCTAGCTCTACTAGAGTAGGAAGTTGACTTGCTCCAGTCAGTGGAGTGCCTTTATATTTCTTCTATGTATGTTGCCTGTTATTTTGGCTGCTAAGAGGGGAAGACAGAGCTGGGGCTCCTCCAGGTTTCTACCACTTTGCTTTTGTTGCAGCTGGTAGGCTGCTTTTTCTAGCATTCTCTGTTCTCTTGGAATGGCTGATGTCAAGAAAGAGGTGGAGGAAGGATGTTTTGTTGACCTTAATTCCTCTGAACAGCAGCTTCAACAGTGAATGCAAGGGGAGTATGGAAAGAGAGACAAAAGAAAACAAAATTAGGAAGAAGTAAGTTGGAAGCCAAATCTACTCAATGTCACATGGAAAAAATATCCAGAGATGTTACAAAAATGTCATATAGTTGCAGTTAGTTTTCTCACAATCACGCYGAAATCCTACTATGAGTGAAACATTTTCTGAAATGTTTAACTCTGTAACAGGTCTTCTGGTTTTCTAACTGCAATCACATCTGCTGAATAAAGAAGGAAAACTTCTACATAATTAAATTATCAACTTGATTCTGTTTTAAGAGTACCTGTTGTTTCCAAGCTTGCTGTTTCTGTTGTGTGCTGCTCTAACCTTTCTTATTTTGTATGCTGAAGCGGCATCATTTTATTTCCAGTTCTCAGATGTCTGGCTGTTATGGCTTTATTGTGATGCACGAATGCATAGATTGAATTCTATAGTGGAATCAAATGTACTTACTGAAAAGCCTCTTGCTATTTCATAGCTTTTTAAAGCAACTTCTGACTGGTTTTCATGTAGTGGAAAGTATAACGATAGATACAAGTCTTACAAAGAAGTACTAGATTTTGATGTACTATACTGTTCTTTTTAAGCTAAAACACATTTTGTCTCCTCTTCCRCTTCACTCTCCTATGTACCCATCTCTGATACATGAACTACTTTTCAGTGGGGAGATAGATTAACTATTTAAGTATGAAGTTACTCTTAATTCCTGTGAAAGCTATAATTGTTGTAGCAGAAGAAAACTAATGCAGTGTTTCAATTTACCTTTAAAATAATATTTCTACAGATCAATTTATTTTCAAGTCAAGTTTTAGAATGTCATTCTTGGAATAACAATTATGCTGTATTTTACCATTAGAAGTCTCTACACTGTTTGCATAGAGTTATTAATTATTTTTAAAGAAATTTAATTTCTGAGAGAACTTTATCAGTGGAAGTTATTTCTACTTCCTATATTATTTTTAGAAGATCAGTATTTGGTGCGTGAAATGGAATTCTGGGGACTGCCACAAAGTTATGGCAAACAGGCTGAACTCTAGGGCATTAAAAAGTCATTATCCATAGCTGTTAATTTCAGCAGTACTTTAGTCCTGGAATTCAATGAAGAACCTAATTTCGTTAGCCAGTGACATCATTCTCTATCGTTACAGGAGCCTGTTTTAAGACTGGCAAATTTCATGTAAAAATTCACACGTATGCTTTGAGCTATATTATAATCAAAACACAAGGCAATCACAATTAGTCTGTAAGCAAAGAAACAGGCTGAACTTTAAGCTTTTGCTGTGGCATATTGTCTCAGCTTTGAACTGGACTTTGGTAGTACCAACAAAAGTGTAGCAAATGGAGTTTGCAGTCTGTCTGCCTTTATACCGTCTTTTCAGATCTGAACATCCTGTGTACTTCAATATTGTGTTTCTATTTTTCCTGTCAGCAGCGCATAGTGTTTTAGAAGTAGTGTCTCCACAGAGCTTTTATTTTAGGAGAATTTACTTCTGGAAATTTTCTGTGAGGAAYTGGTGACAGAGAGCAGTTGAGGACTGACCTCTTACCTACGATTCTGAATGGAAAACATACTCATGTGCCAGTCAKCTACGTGAGGTGCTGTTTAAAATGGCCTGGAGCTTTCAAACCTGGGATTGTGAACTGAGGTAGAGAGAGAAGCACTCTGGATAGGAGAAAGTGGATGAATCTAAGCCAACCCTCCAGATGCAGTGCAGGGCAGACCTGGATGACCTGGTCTATTTGCTGAGACGGTAGAAGAATGCTTGGAAGGAACCAAGGTTGACTGTGCAGCTGAAAGCACTGTTCTTGGTTGCCTGGGACGTGTTGTTCTTCCTCCTCTTCCTCCTCCGCTACTGCTTACGTCACTCTGCAGTATCCTCCTCATCCTTAAGTGTCCCACTTTTGTCATTCTGCAGCAATGTTCTGAACAGCATGTTCTACCGCCTTTAGCCCAAGCCTGGGTCTTTTGGGTGCCGTTATCTTTCTTGCTCTAGATAATAGCTTTTCTGTTCATCCAGCCTTTCCCTGAGCAGGTGCTGAATTAAATTCTGTGGCGCASGTTGATTGTGTGAGATTTGATGTCGGTTTTAAGTTTTTATACATTGCTGCCTTTAGCAACTGAAACAGTTCCCTGTTTCTGTTGAAATGTAAGCAATAAGAAGAGCGTTCGGTTGGCGTAGGGGAGATTCTGCTGTTAGTTCTAAGCCCCTGATGCAGTCTCTGAGGAGATCTTTTGCCTTGGTGGTGTGCTGGCAGACTGGTGCCATCGTGTTTTTGGGCTATGTTTACTACATTGTTAAGATGCAGTGTCAGCAGCCAGACAGAGCGTAGTCTTATTTGCTTGTTGTGTATGTAAGTGGTTATAGTAAGTTCATGGCTAAATGCTGAGGCCCTAGTAGAGCTCTTTTGTATAACTTTCAGCAACAGTATGTTGTATAACTTTCAGCTACAGTATGTGAAGACACTTACTGGGCTAATGCAGCAGATGAGGTGTATGAGAGAASAAAAGACATGATATTGCTTGTGAGGAAAGTCAGCAGTGTTGGAATACTGCCTACCCAAACATCAAAATGTGTTTTTTTTCTCTGTTTGCTTATTTTATCTACTTTAAAATAGTACATATATTTCAGACATCTATGGTGCCTTCTGGGTGTGACACAGTAGCAATTGTGTGAAGAGAAAACAGTTTTCCTGAAGTGATTTTAAAGAAATCTTTCAGTATCGTGCTGTGTTTTGAATTACACTTTATGGCCCTAGGAGGCATCATTGACCAAGAAGGTGACTTTCATTATTACTATTTTTTTTTCAGGAGTATATGTTTTTTTTTCTTCTAAAGAATGATTCTTCTTTAAGTATTTAAGCCATTTTTTATAAATTCAGGGCCAGATTCTGGTTTCTCAGGAGATTATCCTTTGTACAGTGCAGATACAGAGGATTATGGAGCAGACCAAGTGGGGATTTCTGTAGCAGTGGATTAGAAACTGTGTCTTGCTGGCTCTTGTGAGGTACAATGCAAGAATTAGGAAAGGCCCAGTTTGGATGTCTTGAATTCTAGTAAGTCCTTGTTACTCTAATGGTCTCTGGGATGATCATTTAATAGAGTTATTAGATATGCTAGTTGACTTTTGTTTGCACTGCACTATTTATATTCTGTCAACGTGCACAGCAGTATTTGGGGGACATGAATTTGTGCTGGTAATAGTGCAGAAATAGGTTTTAATTAAGGTGGGACTGATTTAAATGGATTTGAGGCACCTGCTGAATTGATACAGCTGGCTGCCATTTTTAATAATATGTCATTGTCAATGGTATTCAGTCCATGATTAAGACACTTAAATTTTAGCATGCAGAAGTAAGTGTATACATGTGCACTGTATGTCTGAGCTCTGCTGTAATCAATGGAGATCGAGTCAGTTTAGCCTAAGGAATAATTCAGATCATTCTAAAGTAGACATCTAGTGTMTGGTTGTCTGAATCATTCCACAGGTTTCAGTGACCTAACAGGAGTTTAAACACACATCTGTACATGCCCAAATATACATGTCTTAATCTTGAATTAAATCCTACCTATAACTTACAGTTAGCTTGGATTCCTGTTCTACAGTGTTACAAGCAGAAAGCTGAGACCTCCAGAGGTGAGAGAGCAAGGTGAATTTGATGAACATCTCTGAGGTTTGTAGGGAGTGAGGGAAGATGATTTCCTACTAAAGATGATGATGAATGTGCAGCATGCCTTATCCATGCTGTGAAATACCCTGAACCTGTAAGGACTTGGACTGTCATACAACAGATAGTGGATTTGTGCTACACTAACATGGTGAAAGAGTGCCATCCTGAATCTAAATATTTCAGGTCCTCTTTGCTGGACTTACTCACCATCAACGTATCCTATTTCAAATTTGGCAGTGTTTTTTTTTTTTGGC
The DNA here is from genome assembly GCF_003343005.1 of Rhea americana. Lineage (NCBI taxonomy): Eukaryota > Metazoa > Chordata > Aves > Rheiformes > Rheidae > Rhea > Rhea americana. The sequence continues at coordinate 5,319,843 of NW_028186412.1, read as the reverse complement.
TTTGCCAATATGTGGTTTGTCCTGTACCAATTATTATTTGTATTATGTGGAGACTCCRCTCAGAGTTCCTTGGACAGCTTCTGCTTCAGAAAGCTTGTGATTGAGAGTTACAATGATCGATCACAGGATAAAAAAGATACAGGTAGGGTGGGGCTGGGAACAAGATGAAGACTGAAGAGAGTTCTGTTACATGCATTTGTAGCCTTGATGACATAGCAATTACTGGTTATAGTATATTTTCACAGATACGTGTAAATGATCAGTGATATGAATTACAGAATCACAGAATGGTTGAGGTTGGAAGGGAACCTCTGGAGATCATCTAGTCCTGCTCAAGCAGGATCACCTAGAGCGTGTTAGACAGGGTTGCATGCAGGTGGGTTTTGAATATCTCCTGAGAAGGAGACTGAACAACCTCTCTGGGCAACCTGGTCCAATGCTCTGAAAAAATGTAGAATGTTCTTTTTAACCCCCCAAATCTTTCTTTTTCTGCTTAGATACTGAAAATCTCTTTTAAGAGTTTAAAAGTTTTTGCCGTATGTGAAAGAACTGTGAATATTCCATGGCAGCACATACACAGCTGTGCGCACCAGAATGCCATAAATGTCATCTTACTTGCATACAAAATCTCACATAATAGCTGTGTCTGGTGTAATAATTTGGTCAGTGCTTTCTCTGTAGACATTTTGTACAGCATTAAACATGTAAATAATGAGTATTTACTTTCAGGACATAGAGTAATACATTCAGTACCAGTCTGAGGAGATGTATGTAAGGATACAGAACTGCTTTCCTGTGCAGTCTGAATTATATTTTGTACAGATTGAGCCTTCTGGAGACCACTAGGATCATGATTTTGCCTTTTCAGTATGATAACAGAGTCCTCGTGCTCTTCGATTGAACTGTACTCTGTTAGAGTGCAAACAGTACAAATCCTACAGTATCAGGAGAGGAAAATTATAGATTTCATATATTTGGGACGCATTCTGCCCTGGTGTAGGTGGATGCAGTTCCATGTACGTCAGTGAAATATCACCCACATATGGAAAGGAAGGCGTATGCCTGAAAGAATGGAAAATATTGCGGAGAAGGCTAAATCAATAAAAGAAATGAAATGAAGACTAACAGCATTAGCCTCTTGCTTTCTCTGTCCCAAAAGAGTTTAAGCCAAGAGCCAGGGAGACCATTTATTAAAGCATGAAAACGGGATGTTAGCAAAATTTAATAAACTGGATGTTGCTGAGGACTTGACTGAATCTTTGTCTCAGTATTCACAAAAGAGCATCAAGGTCATATGCTGGGATTGGATAGCATTTTCCAGAAAAGGGAAGTTTATTCGTCTGCTGGATGAGCAGGAGAAGCAGTGGTAATGCAACTGATCCCTTATGCTATATGGACTGGAAGACTTTTATGTAGAATTCTAATATCAAACATTGAATTTTAATGCGGGTAATGACCTGGAAAGATGCAAAGGCCATAGATAATGTCCTGACATACAAAAGAAATTGGAAACTTGGAAAGAGAATTAGGAGGAACCATTAGCGTGTTTGATAGGTCGGCTTTTATGGATTAGGGTTTTCTTTTAGTGGCATCACTGAAGACATGCATGAAGTTTGAAAAGTWACAGAATGGGAAGCAAACATTGTCAAAAGGACTGAGAAAAGGATGTGCTACAATGGCAGACCTGAGTAATCTAGTCTTAYGTGAGGATGCTTCTCCCACAATAGGGAGGTACAAGGAGGGGGGTCCGTGGTGCCAGGAGAGGGATGGGAGCTTGTGACCCACACRGGGTACAGCGAGGCCATACACATGTAATGCTGCATATGCAACCAGAAGTTTGAGGATTAGCTATATAAGGGTGCTTTGAAATTTGTAGTGTTTGTTAAGATTTTGTAGGTGGCTGGTATTGTGGTTTACCTATTGTTTTGCTGATACTGKTGAATTTATAGTTCACTGATTCTCAGATAATTACGTGTTAATAAATCAATAAACCACTTTGATCCTGATTTGAGTTAAACCATATGAGTTGAGTAGTTTTCCCTGCAACAGTCATACTCAAACTGTTATGACACCTTCATGCCAGCTGTTCTGTGCCATTTTGGAAATACGCCTGAGTTTTTCTGATATGTTTCCAGGAGGCAGGGCCAAAGCATTATCTTTATGCTATACATTAAGGAACTTAGGTTCTAGGGTRAACAGAAGTCTTGGCCAAGAATAGACAGAGCTAAATATGAGGGCCTAAACATGAACCCAGGCATTGAGCTACTGATTTTCTACTATACTTCACTGTTAGTTTTCTCTTTGGCTCTTTCTTTGATCAGCTAAGTCTTTCCAATGCACAGTCTAAATGGATTTATGGGACTAGTTCATATGACAGCCATTCTCCAAAGGCAGTAGGGATGAAACCACATGTATTTGGCTTCCTTCAGCTGGTGCCTGTCCTGTATGTTTGCATTCTAACACCTCCCCCACATACATGCACTTATTTTGTCTCCTAGAGAATACAGCACATTCCTTCACTGCTCTGCTATAAAACACTACCCTGATGAGTTCCAACACAGCCTCTCTAATGTTTCAAACACCTTCAACTGCAAATAGTAATTCTATCTTAGGAGCGTAAGGATACTTCCTGGGGCCTAGAGGAGTTCTGGGACCAAGTGCCATGTAGTATTAATGCAGCCAGTTTGCTCTAGAGGGAGCCAGCTCTAAGCAGTGTGGACCTGAGCCAGTATTGGCCATTTGGCCCTCAGGACTGGGAATTGTCTCTAACCRTCTTTTGTTTAGCAATATAGGTTTATCTGAAGTGGAACAAATTCAGCACTGCAGTCATTCTCCATTCTCCAATGACRGCAATTGATGATGGGACAGTGCAAGAATTAATGGCATATGCTATCTCTGCTTGCCTGTTTTATGCTGATTGAGACACTTCTAACATCTTGTGGTTGGTGAGATGCGTCCGTGAGGACAAAAGGAGAGTGATGTATATTCCAGCTGAGACAAGGCCTGCAGAGGAGTGGAAACTCGCCTGTCCAGCAGGAGTTAGTGTGGAAATTGCGATAGTTCTCCTGTCCTTGTGTGCTACCTGAATCTTGTAAATAGAGTGCAGACAAGAAGAGAATTTGGATCATGGAGTCAGTGGCATACAGAATAGCCAGGAGAGACACTGGTATCCTGTTCACTGGATGCACTCTTTTCTGTGTAATTATTGAGAAATTAATAGCAAGGTAAGACCTCAGAGAGAAAAGAATGAAATACTGTCAGTATTTTGAGATAGTTTTAAAAAAATGGTATTCTAGACCTCAATTAAAAATAAATAATGTAGAAACTTAACATGATATAGTAAATTCATGGAGATAGTAATTCACTATATGGATGAAAAATTGAGTATGATTTTGGAGAAAAAGCCTAGTAATGAAATTAAATAGGTATTAGGACTAGCATCATGGTAGTGCCTAAATAGATAAGTACGCTTAACAAGAGATAGTAAGTGGGTGAGGCCTGTGCATGTGTTGAGAGATTTTGTGGTAGACAGTGCTGAAATATTTCATCGTCGTGGTCATTGATATTACACTTATTTTCTGGAGTGTGATTAGASGTAAATATCTGCTGTAGGTTACATATGATACGTTCCCTTGACATGGATTGTTTGGGGAAGGTAATCTCATTTTCTTTCCATTTAAAATTCAGCATTTTCTTAAATTCCAAATTTTGGACTTTAGTGCATTTTTTGTAGTGAATATAAAGGCAATGTGAGAGTTATTATTGATTGATTGCTTCAGTTGTGTGTGGACCACCAGAATTGCATCTCTATCTTCATAGAGCCCCAGTGCTCTGTTTGAGCTCGATGTGTGCACTTCAAATCTCTCAAGTGTTTTTGAAGCAGACATTCTTTATCTGTTTTGCAGGTTGGAAACTGACACTGTAGGCCAATAATATATTCTAGTTCCCCCAAAATTCAGCAAATGATACCAGAAATTTGAAAAGTGTTCCATATTCTACTTTCTTACAGTCCTTTTTTTTTTTTTTTTTTGAGTGAGCTTTAGATGTTTTGTCTAAGATACTCTATTAACGTCAAATACAAATTACATCAGAAAGAAAGCTTAGGAAAAACAAAATGTTGTCCTACACAATAGCAGTGGAAACCTGATTGACATTATCCTCATACTCCCATTACATTTTTTTGGTTTTATCTTTGGATCATTACTCATTTAACAGACCAATCATTCACCTCCATCCTCCTGCTTTTTCACAAGGTGCAAGTACTACTGCACRGAAAGGCAGTGTAGTTTTGCATTCCCTGAGGAGCGGAGGAAAAATGTATTTTTTTCCTTTTTATTTTATGACTTTTTTTTATTTTTTTTATATTTTGCTGTATTTTATGTCGGAGGAACAATGTTCATCATGTGAGTGTCTGCTTTGCTTTGATGTTTACCCATCCTTGAAAGCTGTTTACTGCTTCATGTGCTCCCTCGTCATGAACATTCTATGTTAACTAATTTGGCATCATGACAAGATATTTAAATCTGCAAGTTTAAATTAAATTTAAATTTGTTTAAATTTAAATTAAATTTATTACTAGCTGTTTGTATTTCTCTCAAGTTTTTGATACATATGGCACCATAGGTACAAAGGAAGAAAGTAAAAATTATATAAGATCAAAGCATCTATTATTTTTATTTTTGAATGCAATTCCTGTGAGATACACCATGGGCCAGCTGGAAATTTGAACTTTATTGACTCTGCCACCTAAGAGAATAAAGAAAATGGATAAAAACGAAAATAGTAATTGGAAATAGCTCCTGTGGAGCAAAGCTGTCATGAGGCAGATTGAYTCAACAGTGGCAGAGTTGCTTTATTGATTGCGAGTCCTTAGTAAATTAAAAGGAGTATGAAATGCGTTAATCGTGTGTGTGTGCGTGAGACAGTGACAACTTAGAATGTTCTGCCAGGATAAAGATGCACGTAGGAATGTGGGAATGGTATCTACTGCAGGCTGTAATAGGCTTTTTAGAGATAAAAACAGAGTTCTTCAAAAGCTCTTCTGAGTTAAATGTTCTTCACTGTACCATAGACAAAGAGCAGCAGAAGTACTGTTGCTTAGTGTTTAAGGCTTCAGGTGCTGTTACTCTAGATGAAAGAATGAAACGTAAGCGTAGAAGTTGCAGTAGTTTTCTTCACGTTCACAATAGGTTTGTTCAATTTGCTTGTTTGTCTGAATTGCAATCTTAAATTTGTTTTCAATATAAGAACTACAAAATTTTAATATATTTTAGCTGAGGATCTCTGACTGCTACATAAAGAAAAGTCAGTTCTGGATTTGGATTTCTAGCTCTTACCCTTACCGCTAATTACTTAATGCAGTTGCTCATTTGTAAGTGAATTAATCCTTTATTTATATTTTTCACTAAATTGTCACAGCAACACAGTATGAGGTGGTGGTAGTGCAGAAGCTTTACTTCCACAGAAAAGGAGGGAGTGGGAATGGAGCTGGAATCCTAGACTGATGAGGACTAAGCTTGCCAGATGTTTTGTACAATATATAATCTCCTATTTTTCAGTCTCAAATCCTGTACCACGAGAAATCGGTTTCCCATTGTCATAGCTTTGCTGAAAATCAGCTAGGACTGCATGCTCTCTTGTACTGTTTGCTATTTTCCAACCAGTTCTGTCTAAAATCCCAGCTGCCAGGGACAGTTTTTGGCCTGCCATTCCCAACATGCTATCTGTTACAGAGCACTCTGAACCTCTGCTTTTCTAAATGCATAAGTGCTAACAGAACATGATTTGAGGAATCTCTTTTGCTAGGAGGCTTCAGGGACTGTACAGTTGGTAGAAGAAGAGGAGTTGGAGATTCATGAAGTAAACCAACTGAGAAGGCAGGGAGTCAGAGGAGCTGTTTCCAGCTGCTTTGTACAGTTTCCCAGCCTAGCAGCCAGAGAAGGGAGAGGGACCAACTTCCTCTTCTAATTTTCTCGAGAGAGAAAGAGAGAGAGAGAGAGAGAGAAAGAGAGAGAAAGAAAGTGTGGGAGATCTCATAGAGCTTTCAGTTATTGATCCTCAAGGAAAATGCAGTTCTTGAACGTCATCACAAGAACGGGACTTTGGTACTATTGGTGACGCAGAGAGAGGGCCAGAGTGCTAACTGAACCTCTGGGAAGGGATTTGGAGAGTGTTTCATTTTCACTTTATTCTGCCATTCTTCTGAAGAACTCTGGCTCTGTCTTACCCTCTCACACCTTTTCCCCAACAGCAGTGGGCCAGAGAGACAAAAGATGGCAATACCGTGTCATCCATTTAATSCAACCACTGCCCTCCCCACTTCTTTTCTTTTCATATTTTTCCTTCTCTTACTTGCTGTCCTTGATTAGTCATCCTCTGACRTTCTTTGCCTTTCTGGAGATGGCTGTTTCTTCTAACAGAAGCTTGCACTTCCCCATGCTCTATGGGACAGCCTCCTCATCCAATCTGTGAAGCCACTGAGTTTTCTCCCTTCCCGTGCCATGCTTCTCTGAGGAAACCCGGAAGAAATGCTAAATGCAAAGGAGAGCTGTTGTATTAACAGGTGGCTGTTGTTTATCTATTTGTGGAGCTATTGAAATGTTTCGTAATCATTAATCAGAGCACATAGGAAGGCTGTGTAACCACATGAGCATATTCCTGTTCCCTCCGTATAGCTCTTCCCTTTTCTGCTTCATTGTTTGCTACACTTGTCATTTCTTGYCCTAAATTTAGATAGTTCAGCAGGAGAAGGGGCTGTGTCACTCTATGTAGGTGGTACTACAGTAAAAATAAACATTTTTTCCTAAAAATGTAAATGTCATTGTAGTTTGCTCCAGTGTGCTCAATGTTAAACAGCTAATGTTGTAAGTGGTAATTTGTACTGTTTAAAACAGTCTTGCTTATGTGGTCTGTCTTGTGCTTTTTTTTGGGCAGAGTAACTGATCATTGCAATGTTGTTTGGTCTTTGTTAAACACATCTGCACACAGAAGCAGRACTGCTTAATTTGTTTCAATCTGACATAGTGTAATGAGTCTGCTTTTAAATAATATGCTTAGTAGATTACAAATCAGATGGCAGCATAGCTGGAGCCACTGACTTTAATAGTTTTTGATTGCTTTTCTTTTATGCTAAATCTTTCATAGTTTACCTGGCTTGCTTAAATGACCTGCTGCTTATTTTCCACAAGAAGACTTTCTCTCATTTGGAAAATGTAAAGGAATAATATTCCTAGCCCAGAGAGAAGCAAAATGCAGCACTGCCATCTGGGCTGTGAAACTGGAATAAAGCTGAAAGCATTACTTCAGTATATAGCTATGGCTAGCAGCCAGGTGGGAAATAATAAAAGGATGGTCTGCATGTTAGTCTGGATCTTGGGAGACCATGTGTACCTGTGCTGCAAACTTCTGTAAGAATATGGGCATAATTTATCTTACCTAATACCAGGTATTTAGATGTTGTGTATCTACTCTGAGTTAATTGTCCCAGCTTGCTCTGCTGTGAACAAATAGGCATTTTCAGAGGGCATAGAGTTATCCCACATCACTTAGCTATATGCTTTAGATTAGGATGAATCACTCTGTGGAAGATACCCACTTGCCTCTGTCTGTGTAGACTTCACAGAAAGACACTAAATAACTGCCTTAACCTAAGTGCCTGACTTTCAGATGCCTGGGTTACAGCAAATWATCCCTGTCTTTGTGTTAGCTAGCTTTAATTGAGAAGTAATCATCCTTTCCTACCTCATAGGAGTGTTACATGGATACACACACACAAAGATTCTCACAAAGGAAACTATTGTTGTGAAAGTGCAACATAAAACCCAAATATTTATTTTAATAATTCTTTGTAAAATTATATATAATATAATTATGCATATAATTAAAAGCACAGATATGTATGTATGTGTGTGGTATGTGATTGCCTCAGATTTTTGAACACAGTGCTGAAAGTCAGCGATCTTAAGGGTACAGGATAGAGACATGGAGGCTTTTACTTCTGTAAGAAATACATAGCTGTTTCATGGCAATATTCTAATCAACACATTGCACAGATAAAGCCAGAATTTTAGAATGGCTGGATGTATATGGGAAAGTTATATTCATTTGTGGTGGCTGTTCTTTTTTCTTTTTAGATTGTGATGGATTTCAAACACCCTGATGGCCGTACGGTAGCAATTATGCTGCCCCGATGCAGTTTGCTAGTGATGGCTGGAGAATCCAGATACCTGTGGACACATGGGTATGTGTAAAAGCCCGTGCATTGCTGATAATATAGGAAGAATATGTGTTATTTGTTTGGTTTTTGTTAATGTTATTCTGTATTTAAAATTGCTCTGAAAGAAATGAAGTAGAGTTTTACAAATATAAATTCCGTCCTATGCACAGATGCTCATTTTTAAACTGAAAAATGCCTGATTTTGGGAAGTTAATCACCAGTCCTGAGCTGCAGTTTCTTCCTACTGGCACAAGTTAAATTTCACTCAGAAGCTGCTGTAATGTTCATCCTCAATATGAAAGCCCTCAATGACTCTAACCTGGCAAAGAATTGAAGGTAGTGGAATTAGCTTTACCACTTCTCTTCCCTCTTTTCAGTACACAGTTTTTCTGAATGTATCACATATGCCAAAGTCTTTGGTGGAGGATTGGCTCCTATTAAGAGATTGAGCTCTTCTGCATGGAAGGCATGGGTGGGCACAAAGGACAGTATCCCTGAGCTTTTTCCAGTTGCCTTAAGGCCACTGACTACTGATAAGGCTGCATTGTACTGAACAGACATGGGAACCTGGAAAAGAGATTATTGAAGTGGGTTGTGTTGAGGCTTTGTTTAATATGGAGATGAAATACATGCCTCTTACGTTGTGCACAGTGGGGAAATATATACAATAGGAACACGGAAGTTGGCAAAAAGGGTAAAAGCTTGGTGAGCTCTGAGAGTGACAGTAATACTCTTCAGAAGAATATGTAAGCCTCATATTAGACAGAAATGCCCAGGGGAAATGTTTCTGCTTTTGTGTGACCCAAACAGTCACTGGTTACAGCAGTGGAGAAACCAATTATATTCTTTGTAAATTAAACACCAAATCCTTTTATCAGCAGCAGATTTTCTGCCTTTTAATTTTACTGGTTGATTTGTATTATGAAAAGCAGTGGATAATGACTCCCTAGTGACTTTTACATTATTCACTTTTATAGACCACCTATACCACCTGTATGTTCCCTCRTTAAATTAAACAGTTACAAAAAGCAGCTGTTGGTTCTGACATGCATCATTACAGAAGCCCACGGAAACGAAGCCCTTTGTTTATTGGTATACAAGATCAAACATGGATACCTGCATTTTAAGCTGCTTATTATAAGCGCCTGTCCTGTGAAATACTGTTGGTTGTCTTTTGGAAGGATTATCTACGACTCTGAAAGCCTAGTTTGGTCTTCATTTCAATGACTTTGCTGCTTCAATGTTGYCACTGTCAGGGCACAGCACGAGCTGATGGCTCCTCCAGTGGGGGCTCCTGATGGCGATAGGGCTGCGCCTCAGAGCCAGGGCCTGTCCCTCTGCCCCGTGAGGGAGAAGGGCAACCAGGAACGGGCTGAGGCTGGGCTAGGCCAAGGCCCACGGGTYGAGGTTGGGATCAGGCCTCGTGGGAGTGACCAGGATCAGACACAGGAGGAGGAAGCGTTCAGGGCRCTAACAGTGGTTGCCAGCAGGCAGTCTGGTTGGGATAGCTGCAGTTGTGTACCTGCCTACTAAGAACTGGAATGAGAACATTACTTAATTTCACTTGCACCTTAAAAAGGTGATTATCATTTGAGAATCAAAGATACAGGCTGAATTCAAAGTGGAGATTCCCAAATCTATCCACCTGTGTCCCGTTATTTCTGTCCCCAGTGCTTGTCTGTCTTTCCTCTAAATAGTTCTTCTGAATGATATATTTTGTAAAGCAGTAGTGGGGCCAGATACTCAGTTGRGGTAAATAGCTACTAGAATCTCTTAATTTCAGAAGTGGTCATACACGCTTTTATGTGTTCCTTTTAATTTTGTTTGAGTTATCTTCTTTTTTCTCTAATACCTGATCTTTGTAAGACCAAGTATTTCTCAGGAAAACTTCTTCAGCTGGTGAAGACTTTATTGCTAAGTGGATACTTCCTACAAATAACATTTGAAAGGAAAGAAAATAAAGAGAGCAGAGATAACAGAATAGATCTAAATACCTTGCTAGTGAAGCATGGCATTGCAATCAACAAGATTAATCATCCTGCAAGCAAGTGTAGTCAATTCATTTGCATACATAATGTCAGGATGTGTTTAAAGTCATTTGTAATGCCTTTTATCTACTCTCCAAAAATCAAATTAGGGAGAGTAAGAGGTTCAATTTTGAAATCTTTCTGGAAATGTTTTCAATGTGTATCTTTGGATGCCAAAGGTGGTAGAGACTTGACTTTAGCTACACAGAAAAATAATTTTTATTCTTTTTGGAAATGTGTTTCTGAAAGGGAGAGATATGGTTAAGAAATAGGTTACACTATTTCATCATGGAAAGCAAAGGAAATGCGTAAGGATATGTCCTTTTTGCCTCATCAGTAAAGGAAAACGTTTTTTTATTGAGTTTCCTTTTTGATTGAGTAACCTGGCGAACCACCATTCCTGACCCTGCAACAGTAAATCAAGTCTATGCCAAGCAAGGTGATGTGCAGCATTCTATTTTTTACCACTGAGAACCCTGTTTTCAGCCCATCCTTTATCTAGAGACTTTTTTGTAATACAGGCTAAAGGAAATCATGTAGGTTGAGAACCTTGAAAAAGAAGACTTCTCTCTGAAGATRCTAGCTCTTGCATGCGTAGCTTTTAGCTGCAAGAACAAAAAGAACTTGATGTAAAAATAGAATCCAGTGGAAAATCTGCAAAATCTCAGGACTTGTGGAGGAAGTCTTGGTGAAGTCGCACCTTATTTCATCATAGCTCCCTTAACTGCTGTGGGACGTGGCAGTTTTTTATTAGAGCCCATGCTTCCTGTGGCTGCCTTTGGAGATTCCATCTTCAGAACTGCTGCACGTCTTCTTTGTGCAAGATTTAGACAGAATATTAATCTGTTACTTCCTGATTTGWAGGCAGGTGCTACACTCTTTCTGCTTGTGCCTGGATTAAAGATCAACTTCACTTGTGAGGGGAAAATCGCATACAACGAAGTACTAGAATGCTGATCAGGTAGCCTTCTCAGCAAGCAGATTGTTCCTCCTGGYTAAGTACAGGCACTTACGAGCAGTTTCACATGACCTGCTGAAAAGTTCCAATAGCAATTTGACGTGAAACTGAATGTTGTGCTTTACTAAAAGATGTAAGACACTTTTCCCTTATAGGCTCAACCTGTGAAGGTTAAATTTGGCTAACTGATCTGGAAGTCAGTTTTAAACTGTGAATTTGTGCTACTCAAAGTCAAGTGCTTTGAAGTCAGCAATTCTGAAGGGGTTTTGCTATGAGGCCAGTTCCTGAGAGGTGAACTCTTTGTCTTGAGGAAGTTTCTGCATTAATCTCCTTGATGAGTAGGTTAGGAAACATTTTAGTGTGACAGTAACAGCTTTGAAGTGCTAAGCTATTTCCCTAAAGAATTTCAATTTTTGTTCCGAGACTATCTACTTTATATGTGCTAGTGATGGTAAACCACATGTGGGTGCAGATGTATGTCTTCTCTTTTGCATAGGTTCCTATTTTACTTTCTCATTTTCCTCCTGTCATCTTTAAGAGAGAGTCATCTTCAGCAGAGCTATTCAAAATTCACATTTTTGATACYTTTTTGCAATGGAAATCTTCACAAAATTATTTGAAACTTCTGCCATCCCAGAAAAGTTCCAAATCACTTTAATTTTTTGTATTTTATCCCTGCAGAAATGTATTTGTTTTCCATTAAAATCTGTGTCAAATCTAGAAGTAACTTAAGATGCTCTGCTCTGTTTGCTTGATTGATAGATTACAATCAAGAAAGATTGTCTGCGGTGTAGTTTAGCATTATCACCAAAGTGCTACATTTGTGATTCTTGTATGTCCATAGCTGCTATTTTACTTGTATATTTTTATCTTTAACAATTATATTTCAGATAGTCATGGAAAATAAACAAATGAACTTTAAGAAAGGCAGGCAAGGAAAGGAAAGGAAATGTAATTCCTTGGAAATAAAGAATCTCTTTAATTAACCTAATTGATTGATGTGTCAGCGCTTCTTTTTTTTTTCTTTCTCTGAAGTTGAATAAGTTGAAAGCTCAGAAGCAGCAGTACATTGAATAGCATGTTGTAATCACACTTGTCACACTATTTAAGAATTACCTTCTTAAAAAGATCAACTTTTTTCTGATGCAAATAAAATTATTCTCTATTTTATGTTACTTTATATTAGGATTACACCCCGAAAATAYGATGTCATTCAGGCATCTGAGCTTGGACAGAAGGTTGCAACAATCACTACTGATGTTGGAGATTTAACATTAAATCGAAGGGAAACAAGGACATCATTTACATTCAGGAAAGTGAGGAAAAGTCCTTGCAATTGCAGTAAGTGTCATGAGGTGATCTTTAAGTCAAAAGTGTTATTTGTTTACCACCAATATGTAAGCATTGTTTTGAACCCTGTGTAAAATATATATTCTAATATTTTTTAAAACAACTGTTTACCCCCAAAGCTGAAACCTTAAATTCAGCCAAAGAACAAAACTTTCTGGGTATTGTTTCTCTTTAAATAAAATTGCAGTACTTGAGAGTTGATGAGTGATAAGAAGAGCAAAGTTGTTTCCAAGCACAACTTTGTGTGGCATGACTGTGCTTAACTTTGTAGGACAGAATGGGTTTGGGCAATCGTTTATTGGATTTCAAAAATAAGAAGTGGATATAGGAACTGCCAAACAGAATGCCATGTAAAAATACCCATGTGAATATATTCCAGAATGCTGTCTGTTTTCCTCCCAGAGAGGAAGGATCTATGACTGATAAAAAGGTTGGAATACCATCTAGGTCTTGACTACCTTTTTTGATGCAGCTTTTTTGTGAAACTTTTACAAATCAGTGTATGCCTTTGCATAGTTTTGGCAGTCCTGGAAGCATTTCTTGAATGAACTCAATTTAGCCATACCATATGGCTTGAATTGGTTGCATCCATATGGTTGCTGGAGTTTCTYTATTCAGGAAGACATTTGGCTTGCTTCAGAGGTAGACAAGTAATCTGATCATGGGTTTTATTGGGACCTCAAGTGCCAGAATAACTTAACAGTACGGAAGTATCCAATGTTCCTCAGGTTACCATCAGTTTTGAATACTTTTTATTCAAAAGGAACTGTAATTTTGTAAAAATAAGAACATTAGAAAATGAGAATCACTCTGATCTGCAGTGACAGAGCCATGCAAGTAGCTTAGGGCGGTACAGATAATAATAGGTGGCTGCAGGTGGAAATGAAATCTCTTTATGTCATCAGAACAGAATTTCATTGGAATTTCAGAGGCTGTATTGCAGTGATGTCATGATCTTTGATGTTAGTGGCAATGCCTCAGTTTTGAAAGCACAACCCTTGTTGACATTGGGCAGCACGTTGAAAGCTCACTTTGTAAGTGGTTTCTAGTAAGCATGAACAGGTTACTTGTTTTAAAGTCATCAGACACTTCTGCAGTTTGACCTACATTTCAATTTTTAAAATGTAAAGAAGGAATGAAGCATATGTTGCATTTTAAGATTCCACTTTTTTTTTTTTTTGATAGTTAAGTTTAACCAACAAGGATTGACTTTAAATTTTTTCTTTTTCTTGTTTGCACATCTGTTGCTACCTCTAGTTTACCCATCTGTCTGTGACAGCCAGAAAGGACAGCAAAGACAGGGGCAACCTTCATTTCCCCTCAGTGAGATGGAGGCCTCAAAACTGGAACAAGAACATGTACACAAGGTGTATGAAGAGATTGCAGCACATTTCAGCAGTACCAGGCACAGCCCTTGGCCCCAAATTGTAGAGTTTCTCATGTCATTACCAAAAGGGGCAATAGTAGCTGATATTGGTTGTGGTAATGGGAAATATCTAGGCATCAACAAGGATTTGTACATGGTAAGTAGCTACTGTCATTTGTTTTCTCTTTTTATTAATGTTTATTCCATTATACTGTTGTGGTATTTTGGAGCTTTAGTTGCGGGAGGAGTGCCAAGAACAGAAAGCACTGTCTGCTGATCCAGGATCAATTACCGATTGCATTAGGTTTCCACATCCACTGACTATGTGCATTACCCTTTTCTTTTTCAATAACACTTTTGCTTTGCAAGTCAAAATACATTAAAAAAAATTTTTTTGGGTGTTGTAGATGGAAAAATGTGGTGGATGTTTTGGGCATTTTTTTGTGAAGAAGCTTACTGAAAGATAAAATAGTTGGATAGTTTGATGAGTCTTTCCAACAGATTTTTCATTTGCTGGTGGGTGGGGGATGCACTGTACACATTCCTGAAATCTCCATAGAGAGTAGTTTTTTTCACATACCCTCTTTTAGCTCTCTTTGGCTTAGTGGTATGGCTCATTTGTGAATCATGTCACTTTTGGCCATCCCACCTCTGACTCTCTGTGTGCAGGCTCAATAAATAGGTCTATATAAGATTCAAGAAGGAATGTTAACTTCAGCACAGACTTCTGGCCTTTTCCGTTCTCATTCCTTTTCCTCACTTTTCCACAGTTTTGACATAATTCTTGCTAATGTCTCATTTTCATCCCTGTCTTGCTAAACTTAACCCAGTTTACTCCTCTCCCTTCCCATTTTGGAGACATGAGGCATATACAGATACAAATCAAGAGATTGTTTTTATTGCAAATATTTCAAAGGCTTTTTAGTGAGGGGCAAACTTTTTGTTGTTCCTTTTACCCCTAAAAAATCATCTTGAGAGGTATGCATTGTGCTGTCTGCTGTGTCCTATTCAGAATTGTCTGATTCTTCTGTGTTTGAACTATGAAACACTTTGAAATCCATCAGGCTTGAAAACTTCTGTGTGTGACAGAACATTCATTATTAATAACAAAAGTCAGACTTGTTTATCTGTTTCAGGAGTTTCTATCCTGCTATTTATATTCAGCTATAAAATATAAGTTGTTACTTACAGCCCTGTCTCTATTTGTAATGCATTTATTTCCATTACTGCTCATATAAGCTAGACAAAACCCAACTGATTTATGAGTAGGCATGCTTATGCCTGACTGCTATAGCCTGAAAATAATTGTTAATGCTAAATGCATTTCAGTCTTTTACTCCAGACTGATGACTTTCCTGTAAGAAAAAACAGAAAATCTAACTAGAGGGAAAAATTTTTTCCGGGAATACTGTAAGTCACTTGGTCCGATAGTGGATATGGCAAATTGCGCTTGTATAGGTATGTGGTAGGCTTTTAAGCCAAAATCTCCACAAAATGCCTGTTCAGAACCTCCCAGGAACATTTTCTGTTTTCTGGAGCCCACATTTAACCAGTTGAGGAGGAGAAAGAACCTTCTACTGGCAGTCAAATGAAAACCAGCCCCTCTGCGTTACTATCTTAGGAGTTACCTGCTAGTGAAGACAGTGAGACAATCCAAGAGGATTTGACATTTTGGGAGCAGATTAAACTCTGCAGCAATCTGTTTTCTACTGAGGAAACATGATACTTGTGACCAGTTTGGTTCCATTTACCCGATGAAACTTACAGTCACGAAATACCAGAGAAGCCAAGCACTGAGCAACAGTCATAAGGATTAAACTATGGTAAGAGACATAAGAGCACTTTGTTCGTAAGTAAATCAAACCCCAATTCTTTGACCTGATGGAAGGTGCCAGCAGACAGGACTTGGCAAGACATTTTTCATCTGGTCAACTTGTTAGAGAACGTGTCCTGATGCTTTTTGTGCRTCTTTTTCTAAAGCAACCAGTAATGACTATTTAATTTGAAGCAAGATACTACTTTAAACTGTTTGCACTTTCTGTAAGTGTGAAAGTGACTCATGTCAGTTCTTTATTTATCCACTGATGTCAGTAGATACAGATTTATAAGTAATCAGAATGTATTCATTCTTTACTGGATTTTTACCTCTGTTTCCTTGCCATAGTGCTCTTTAAGAAGCACTGTAGAACATCTGCTAGCAATGTGTCAGTATTATCACTAGTGATTATCACTAGCCAGTCTCTTTGGTTTGGTATGGGGCGGTATGTCCGATGAGCAAGCAGGTTCAACCAGTCTCTTTATCTGATGGAGAAAGCAGCAGWGTTTTTGTCTTTTTTGTGTTTCTTCTAGGTTCTTATTTAGGCTSAATGAAAGGATCTGTCATATGTCTCATATTGTGTTAATTCCATTTTTGTGGATTGGATGTGAATCTGAAGTTGAGGAGTTGCAGAATATGCTTTATATATGAGATGCATTGTAGGGATAAGGGGAATGCTCTTTAGTTTTGTTTCCCATTTACTCGTCTTGACTCAGCAGGGGGAAGCTCCAGGCAGAATCTTTGCCATTGCAGCAGTCTTTGCTTCGAAGCAATTGTTGTGGCTCTTTTCATGAGTCTACGCACAGTGCACTGGAGCTCTTAGCCTAGGTCCTGCTGGGAAAGACAAAATAAAGCAGTGCGGAGAAATAAAGAGTTATTTAGGGCTTGGATGGAGCACTATCAGTATAATTATGCAATTTGGAGTATTTTTACCCAGAGATACTGAAAATTAGATAAAATGACCTGAGGCAAGCAGTTTCTGAAGGCAAATGATGTGCTCTGTACATTTTTAGACAGGATGCTTTAAGTAGCAGCTGTAGTGGTAGATCAAAGCTAAGGTGGCTCTCCTGAAGTTTTAATCTGTCTGAAAATGTCCCTGCAGTAGCCTGTGCTATTGTATTTGCTTCAGTGTCTTTTGATGATTACGTACAGCCTTATCTGCTTGGCTGTTGTTGTGTGACAACGAAATGAGCATGAGGCCAGGCACACTTGATGAAAATGTCAGTGCTGTAATGGCTGCATTATTCGCACACAATAAAGAACAGCAATTTCAGAAATCAGGTTAAGAATGTTTGAGCAAGAGATGGAATCCAAGGCTGATGTAGTTTGGACAAAGTCTGGAGAAAAATGGAATCTAGTAAAGTCTGAGATTACCTTTTTTCCTATCTCTCACAGCTTTTTTTTTTTTTTTTTTTTGGTTTATTTGAATGAACGCAAAAGAGCCAGAGAAATAGTTTTAGTTTTTTGCACAGACTTCTTCGCCATCCCCCAACCTTATTTGGTAGAATTATTTAGACGGTTTTTATTTATGTGTTTTCAAGCTTAATATTCATATCTGTATCAGGACTTTTATTTTTAGGAAATTGGTACGTTTCAGCCTTGCCTGTCTCCCCTCTCCTGTCACCCCCAACACCATAGGGCCTTCATTCCAGAGCCTGTCAATGTCATTGCAATGTGTCTCATCAATTTTTATAAGCTTTAGCTCTGTCTCCCAGTTTCCAGTGTCCATATAGGTGTGGTGATCTGTGAAACMCCACAGGAAGGTACAATATCCACACACAGCTACGATGTGAGTGAAAGACATTGCAGGCTTTCAGTGTTGTGGTTTACACTTTTAATTAAAATGAAGCATTGGTGGGAAGTCCAGTAACGAATGACTGAAAATGCATAGATAGATCTTCATGTATAAATATAGATCTGTACATATAAAGAAATGATTCTACTACCTGCCAGAATGCTGGAACTAGGAAGAAAACTGATGGGAATGCAGGAGTCCAAATGGTTGGATTTAATACAGACATTTCTTTTCTATTTGGTTTGTCATCCAAAGATATCAATGTATTTTATGAACTTCAGCAGCATGAGTAATGTTGCTTGTATTTGACATTAACTTGTAAGGCATTCTGATGCAGAGATGTGCATCTCCTTCTCTGTTCTCTACATTACCATCACAAACTGGGATCAGTGGGAACTGTATAAATGTTGGTTTTGCCAGGGGATAGGGAAGCGGGAGGGTTGAAGATTTTCTGCTGGTTGTGTAATGGCAGATGTGTTTTTGTTGCACTGGGTCCATGTTGCTTGAGAACGGATGCCCTTTCAAGGGACTTAGTAGCAAGTAAAAGCAGATAGGACAGAACTAACTCGCAAAGGTATACCTGGAGCGAGTTCAGTGTGCATTTTAGTGACTGGAGGGGAGGTGGAGAAACCTTTCTTGCGCTTTTCTCTCAGTGAACGGGAGTCATTGAAATGATGTGAGATTTTGGGCTGAAGATTGCTCAGGAGGAACTGGGCAGCAGGAACACAGGACCAGAAAGAACAGTGAATTACTAGATAAATTCTGATGCTTTGTCATTGAGAAATGGACTTCCTATTTTAGACACAGCACTTTGTTTCCACAGGCGCCTTGACTGTGCGCAATGGAAAAACAAAGCAGTACATGAAAGAAATGCTAAAGGCCTGACTCAGACCAACTGGAGCAAGGACATTTTTCTTTCTTGCTGTGACTGTGCTCTTGTCTCTTTTTCTACATGTGTGTATACTTGCTGGAATGTAATTTGGTTCCTTGAGCCTCTCATGCTATTAGTTACAGCTGAGGTGTTTCTCTGGAGAAACAAATAATTTCATTTGGTGGTTGCATTTCAGAATTAGATGTAGTTTTTTTCATCAGTTTCTAATGAGCTGAATCAATCAGGTTTCTAGAGACTTAAATGAACTAATTCTACCAGGTAGAGTTAGTTATAGTGAGATAACATACAGAGAAAATATATAATGGTGGGCAATATTGACCTGTCTTTATTTAAGCTTACAGGAGGATTTATCTTTTGCAGAATTGCAGTAACATTAAAAAGTAAGCTGTCTAGCATGTTTTGACCCCAAATGATCCATTCCAAACCACTGCACTAAATAGATTTTATAAAAATTATTCTGGCTACCACTGAAAAGCAGCTACTCCTGGCTGAAGTAGTGGAGGTGAGGTTGCTGGGAACCCAGAGGATCAGGATGGGATTCTGCCTGTGGTATCTCATTCCCAGGAATCCAATATGGAGCTGCTGGAAACTCAGGCAAATTGCACATTTAACATTTCTCTCTCCCCTCCCTTCTCCCCATCTTAATCTTTTTTGTTACTTTTCTCATCTGTCTAAAGATCTGTGTTTCTCAATGTGCCCTAAATCGAGGGTTTCATATATCGGAATGACCACACATCTATGCCTCTTCCGTGAGGTTTTGTCTTCACTGTGGTTCCACTTGCAGAGTTGCAGGCCTCAAAACTAATGTGGCTTATACAAAGACAGAGTTTCTGGTTTAAAACAAGAGCTGGATGCAGTCCATGTTTATCCAGATGCAACTGAAACCAGTGCCTAAAATCCCTCTAAAAAGCATAAGGAGATTCTGAGTTCCAGCGAATAGGCGTCAGTATCCGCTCTGGAGCATCTGTAGGCTGTTGTGCCCATCACGAAAAGCAGTGAAGAAAGGTATAAAGGTACTTGCCAGAAAGACATGGGAATGGCTGCCTGAAGTAAAATCAGTGAAACTTGAGAAGCAGACCTCTGAAAATGAAGCTTCATCAATACGAAAGCTTTATCATGCTTCATCATGCAGAAATCAGCTAGCAACAGAAGAAAAGTAGAGTTTGAGTCTCTGTCCTGCTATGAATCTTTTTTAATGAGATATCTATCTCCTTTTGAGAAATACCACAAATATTCATAAAAGTGATAGTCTGGTTTTCCAGCTGTAAGCTTGCATTGTACCACTGAAGTTAGCTGCTTTATACTATAAGCTAGTGCTTACAGTTTTCTAAAAGATTGAAACCAATATATATTGATTTTGAATGAATACATKTTTTTTTTTTTTGTAAACTATAAAATTCAGGCAGATAGTGATTGTAACTCTTTAAAAATAAAAWTCTGAGGTAATTCTAGTAAGGATGCTAAATTTGCTTAGCTGCAGTACCAAACAGACTTGTGGTGATGCCCTATATTTAGTATTTTTGCATAAACATGCAGCACCTATTATATTTGCCTTAAAAAGAACTKAAGGTATACTAGGCCTAGTATACCTTAGAGCAGCTGGCATTCAAATCATTCCGTTTGAAGATCTCTATTTTCATTGCAAGATGGAATCTTTTTGCTTTGCATGTAGATTCACTTTAATAAATATGACATTACAAGTAAGCCTGACTTCATAATTATATGATACAATTTAGATGCAAATGAGGACCTCACATTCTGGCAGTCATGCCTTTGTTCTCATTCTCAGTTCATTGAATTTCATCAACATACAGTGTAGTCCTTTTCAAGGTCATTTTAAGAGGGGAGGATTGAGTTCCTTTATTCAGCTCACTTGTGCTACAGAAGTGTAGGGCCAAAATGATGTGTTCTGAGCAAACTTATGTTAGTGGAAAATGAGAGTATTCTTCTTCCTCCGCTTTCTGCCAATAGTGAATTTGGTCCTTTGATTTTTATTAAATTACTAAATGCTAATGTCTTAATTGAAAAAGTAGTTAAAGGCTGGTAAAATGAACTGTGGAAYCTTTGACATGCAGACTGTCAATTAAATCCAATCCATCATGAGAATGATCTAAGTACACTCCAGTTGGCTTCCATTGTGAAGTGACAGAGATCTGTGTTTACTGCTAAGTAAACCCAAGTTCTCTTTTAGTCATAATGAGTATTTACTCAGTGCTTCAGTAAACTCAGAGAGGAGACCAAGGAATAAACGGAAGGAAAGCAGTACTACAACTGATTTTTTTAGGTCTGTTTTGAGATATTTGGGCAGGACTGTGAATATTTTTAGTGCTGTTTTTGTGGACTTCAGACCAAAACTCAGGGGCCTCGGTAGAATGAAGCTTGCTTGGAAGCTCTCAGGAAATGTGACTGGAACAAAATCTTGGTTTTCTTCAAAGCTGTGATTGTAAATTTGAAAGCTGAAATAATTTGAACTGATAAAGTGAAAAGTTATGATGGAAAATGTATTGTTTTTCATCAGTCATTTCAAAAGAGATTTTTAATTTTAGCAATGCTGTCATCACTGCTGGGTTGATTAACAAGAGCAAGTTGTTTGCTATTCTTTCATCAAGGATGTTTTTAGTATTCTTTGCATGTCAGATAAAAGAAACACTGTCAGCAATAATTATTTAGGAATCTGAATCTGTTCTCTGCTATCTGCTTTTTGCCARTTACTGAAAACAAAAATAAATTTCATATTCTCAGGCAAGCCAGATTTGAAATACAACGTGGTAGCAGGGCTTTGGTTTGAATATTCTGTTCAAAATTAATGGCAGATCTGAAAATATGGATGGGACATGCCTCACACAGTTTGTTGTTACCGAAGGGTCTTGACCAATTTAGATGTATTGTTTTTATGTAAGCCTGTAAAAAATTTCTTCTTGATGCCTTTTCTTGCCATCTTTGACTTGGACACTGAGGAAGGTTCAGAAGGGAAAAAAAAAACATTTTATGAGAAATGGTTCCCATAGTTCATATCATTTGGACTTGGAAAACTTAGTTGTGTTGGCTTTAGTTTAAACTGTGTGTTGTGTTTTTGAGAGTGAAGAACTGTGACTGAGTACTTCCTTACTTATACTGAAGTGACAAAATCTGGGTGGTTAGTGAAGCTGTGCTGCAGATACTTCACTGGTGCCACCAAAGTCACCAGATTGGTGTTTGCACTTGTAGATTCAGTTTTGTATGTTCACTATTTGGCTGCTTAAAATGTTGTCAGGTTACAAACAGCAACTGAAAGGAAAAGAACATACTGAAGTTAGGTAAGATCACCTCTTCCTTTGCTGTTTTTTTTTTTTTTTTTGGTCTTAGGGATACCTAACGAGCACCTTTCTTAGGGAAAGGTTAGTCTCAAAGTTATTCTGCTTTACAGTGTTTCAAAATCATATGCTACAAAGAGCTATCTCATACCCAATCTGCCATCTTTCAGTTTTAAGTAAGCATTATTATTATTTTTTTTAAGTTCATATCCATGAATCACATGTTCATCTTATTTAAAGCTATTTTCTCTCATTTTCATTTTAAACTAAAATGTATTGCCTCAGTAGGAGATTGAGATGACTGTATTACTGTAAGTATCAACTGAAAATCCTTTTCCAGTCCTGTAATTATCCTCTTATGAAAAGTTTAATGAAATGCTTTCTGTAACAGATTGGCTGTGATCGCAGCAAAAACCTCGTGGATATTTGTGGAGAAAAAGAATTCCAGGCTTTTGTCTGTGATGCCCTGTCGGTGCCAGTCCGGAGTGGTTCTTGTGATGCCTGCATTTCTATTGCTGTAATCCACCATTTTTCAACAGCAGTAAGTCACCCCTCTCTCTGTGTTCCTCTGTACCGTTAYATTGCTGTGCAGTTTTGCAGACAGCTACAAATATTATAAAAAACCCTGCTAGCTTTTGGAACCAAAAGAGAAGAAAAGGGGGGGAAAGAGGAGTTCTTCATTTGGTGTAACCAATTGTCAGGGCAGAGTTAAGCTGTTGCACTGCTGCTGCTTCTTAGACATTCTCTGCACATTCCTCCTCTCCTTGTCAGGCATCCTTGCTCCTCCTGGCTCTTCGACCTTCTGGTAATTCATGTTTCCTTTTGTTCTGCTTACAATTAATGAAATTGGGGAGGGAGGGGCTTGTTTTGGGAATCAGGAGGTGTATTACTTTCTGGCTCAGATCTTGAATACGTCATGATTTTTTTTCCTCTGTGCCTTCATTTTCCATCTGCAAAGAACAACAGGATTGCTGCCTGTTTGTCTGCCATGTATCTGGACTGTGTAAGCTTCTCCTCCCAGGAAGTTGTAGTTGTAACAAGTTATCCATACCTGAAATACAGCATGTTTGGACGTGCTGTATATAAAAGTAGGAAGCAGTCTATTCTGGAGAAAGATGCCATGTCTTTGTTGAGGGTGGTCAGAGGACTTGTATTTGAGCCATAAATCTGACTCCTCTGACTGTGGATTTAGAGTATGTTTGTATCATCAGGTATTGTAGATTTGAATCTGAGATTTTAGATGTTGATCAACTTTCTTGAAGAGACTTTGTGTCATTTCCAACTGGACTGACATATCCAGAAATCCTGGTCAACACTATTTTCAAATGGAAAGAGAACTATGTCTAGGAAAATAGCTTGGCTCATGAGTGTAGAAATGGACTACATTATAAATTACTTACTACTTCTTGGCCATTAGTGGAGCATGACACTCCATGCTTACACATGTCAGAGAGAAAACGACACTCTCCAAAATGAACAGTGGAAAAAAAAAATCTTCTTATATTTATTGTACTTTGGGAGGACAGTAAGACAGAATCATTGCTGGTTCCATTCACCTGCATGTCTSTTTATATACTAGCTTCACACTTTTACTTTTCCTTTGTAGGAGAGGAGACTGGCTACTATCCGTGAATTAGCTCGTCTTCTAAGACCTGGTGGAACAGCACTTATTTATGTCTGGGCAATGGAACAAGAATACAAAAAACAGAGGTCTAAATATCTTAAGGAAAAGAAGGATAGTAAAGGCAAGGAGGAGGAAATTAATACTGACATGGCCAGGGGACTGCTAAGTGATCAAATGCCTGATGACAGCAGCCAAGACTCAGCAAGTTCTGACCAACTCTTTAATGACTCTAAGGACAAAGGCGGTGATGCAAARTCAGTAGCAGACTCTAAACTGCCTGTTCACACTAACCGAACCTCCTTCCATTCTCAAGACCTGCTGGTTCCCTGGCACCTGAAAACTGAAACTAAAAAGAAAGGGGAAAGTGCTGATACACTGTCATTTCCAGCTGGCTCTAAGGAATCGCAAGAACTCAGCCCTRTTTTCCACCGTTATTATCATGTGTTCTGTGAAGGAGAACTGGAGGCAGCATGCAGATCCTTGGATTGTGTGAGGATTCAAAAAAATTACTATGATCAGGGAAACTGGTGTGTGGTTCTGGAAAAGCTGTAAGCCTGTGTTGCTTCCTCCGTTAACTAATGTTTTACAGGATGGAAGAATTTTTAATGAACTCTGCTGCTACTACCTCTTTTAAAATAGCACAATAAACATTGATTGAATTTATTAACTGAATTATTAACAGTATCTAGCACTGTGTACATGTGTTAACAAAATAGTGGCCAAACACAGATAGTAACTCTGCAGAGTGTTTATTTTACTTCARTGAATTACAGGAAAAAGGATTGAGTGTGTAGAATGCTGGCCATGGAAATCAGTAAGGCCAGCATTCAGCTGGGCCCAGCGTAAATAGTTTCAAAGAAGAAGGGACTGTTTCTCCATTCTTTTACACCAGTTAGCTGCAGTGGCTTCCCTGCAACCCACCAGCTAACTGGAATAGAGACCTGATTTGGTCTGATTATTGCAACTGGCAAAGATAAAGCTGTTCACAGTGTGAAACTGTGGTTCAGGGAGAAGAAAATCAATAGCATATAAAGCAGTTTGACTGGCTAAAAAGCTCAGTCATTGCCTAAAGTCCAGTAGAAGGCCTATTTTGGCCTCTGTTGAGGGTCATAAATCTCTTTCAGCTTGGAATTTAATCTCTTTTCTTGGTCATAGTCCTTCTTATTTTCTCAAGGAAAGCTGAAAGTGAATGGGGACTTCACAGTTSCTTTTCTTTCCTTGATACTCAGATAACCACAGTTCATGCTGTAACTCCCAGAATTTCTCAAGCTTTTAAATGAAGTGCTGTTTGAAAGCTCCTCTGAAGTGTGACATAGTTGCCCAGCTGGAATACTCTGACCAACTCTGTTAAATGCCTGACTTGCTGAAAGCCCAGGGCTCTATCCCTGCAGGACTGGAGGTTGAGGTGTGGTGCCAGATCTGATGGATGGAGGTGCACTTGGGGAAAAAAAAAAAAAAAAAAAAAAAAAGAGAGAAAACATTAAATTGAGGGCAATGTTGGTGAAAATTTCCTGCAGAGTAGTTTCATCGCTTGAATGTCAGCAGTGGAATAAGTTTTATTTATTGTATTTTGGAAAAGCAAAGGATTCGAGCAGAGTGGAGCCGATGTTATCCTGGCTGAYTCACTGTTACTGTTACAGCAGCCATTACTGCCATTGCCTGGAAGGACTAGCACAATTCATTTAACACAGTTTTTGTGCTATCAAAGCAGTGTGCTGCCTGCAGTGCATTTTCAAAATTAAAATGCAACAGACAGACTCTTGTGGAGTGAATGGCTATCGGTGTCTCTGAAAACCAGGATTGCTAGGTTTGCCTTCATTGCCAGTGATTGTAGCAGGATCTATAATACAGGCAGGTTGTTGCTGTCAAAACTACTGGCATCTAGATCAAAGTGCCCATCCTGTATTGTGGGGACTTCCAGGACAACTGTGTGCCCCAACCCACTCTTGTCTGTCTCTGCAGTTCTTTTCCGCATCATATAAAGAGGAAAATCGGGGGAGGGGGGGGGGAAACAGTGGTAAGAGAAGAGCTTGTTGCCACCACAATTTATTTGGCCTGTGCCTGGCTTGCTCTCTGCTTCCAAAGATCCCTTGGGGAAGAAGTGCTTGTTCCTCAGCTGCATAAACTGCCCTGCTAGCAGCAGCTCTGTCGTGGCTAATTTCTTTTCCTTGTGCTGCATGTGGAGGCAGAGAGGCATGTCCATGGCAGATGTGCCTCGTTGGGCATATTCGGGAGTTGGCTGGCACAGATGCAATAACCACCACATAGCTGGGAAGCATTGGACTTCCCATACATTTGCATATAGGATCTTCTGGTATGCAGTGCAGCTGGTGAGTTTAGGCAGGAGAAGCCTGCCTTTCTACGAGATAAGGTTAGCTCATTTGCAGGAGCTGAGCTTTGCTAATCCTGACCTAGTGATGTGAGTAGGCACTCATGTCATCAAGGGAGATGTGGTGCTGGAAAGTGAAGACCTGCCAGTCTGGAGTGAGAACTTGAACTGGTGTCAATACTCTGTCAATATCAATACTGATATCAATAGCAGAGCTTCTAGCACTGAAGCAATTTGAACAGCATTCTGTGGCACTGGCTGTACAAGATGTGCAGGAGAAAACAGTTGTCTCTTGGAGACTTGATTTAAACAAGAATGTCAGACATGGGGAGCAGAAACTGAGGCAAAAGTGTGATAAACTGGTTGCTGCCATAAGTGGAGAAGGGAAGATAATCCAGTCCCCAGCTGTATTGCAGGACCAGGCTAATCTTGTAATCTGTGCAAGATCTGTAGTCTTGAAACATTTGCAGCGTGGCAGAGGACTTCAGTTTTGGCATCTAGACAAGTTACCTCTTGACCTTACTTCTCCACACTATTAAAATGAGGATGGCTGGAGCCTGAGAAAGTCACGGCTCTTGCAGTCAGCACGGAGGTTCTGTGGGCAGTGACTGCATCTGCTTGACAGGTCACTGGGACGGACACCTGTTCTCTGGCTCTACTTTTTGCTCTTCSTTTCTCCCTACTTTGTCTCTTACGAATCCTCCCTTTTGCTGTTTTTTTCCTCCTCTTACTTTGGCTSCTTGCTTTTGTTCATAGTTGACGTGCTATGGGCAGAGTTGGCCCTGAGATGACAAACAGGAGTATGCTATGTTGATTGTTTTTAAATCTGTGAGTAAAGATTAATACTGAGTGACACATTTTTAAACTAAGAAAACTTACAGAAACAGGGCAAATCAGCAGTGAGAAGTTGGTTGTTATTCTAGTTTTACTTGGCATTATACGCTKCTGAGAAACTTGCGTACAGCTCTTGTCACAGTTCATTGTGATCTCAGATTTACAGGACAGCATGCTGTGTGAAACATTTTATTTTTACAATCTCAGTAAATAAACACACAAACAAGGGGTTAATCCCTTCTCTGTAGACTAGCCTGAATTATTAATTCTCTAGTTACTTAATTCACTAGTTTGCTGATTCATTAATTTATAAYCTGTTAATTTGCATGCTTATGAGCAAAACAGTTACCTGACTGATGGTGAGAGCACTCATCCTTCGTCTTTCGGCATGATGCCAACGTCTCTTGAACCGCACTGTGAAAAGCTTCAGCAACCTAGCTGCTGGTGGATCTGCTTCAAAAATCTRTTGAGCGAGCTGCCACATTTGTATCTTCCAGCTTGGATGTTTGATCTATACCGTCCTTACTGGTTGATTTGATTTCTGGACAGGGAATTACTTAATTCCAAAGAGTTTTGGTCTTAAGTTGTTAATAAGCAAGAACTTAAAAATAACTTACAAAACTGCAGTAATAGCAGACCTCATTCCTTTGTCCTTGAGTATCTGGCRTACACGTTGCTCTCGCTTCAGCCTAATGATGTTGCTTCCAGCATACACCAGGTCTCAGCATGAGCCCTATGTTAGGTCTGAAGACTGAGCAGGWCTTGAGTGAAGGGTTACAAGCTCTGCGTATTGATCATGAAGAATTTATCRTGTTTTGTAGGGAGTGCCCCAGCATGCTCTCTTCCTGAGAGCTATGGGGGCTTCCAGTGACAGCAAGGCTTGGCCTCATAGCCRGGGCCCATTCCAGCACCCCATGAGGGAGCAGAGCAGCCAGGGCAGAGCCCAATTCGTCAGATGCAGCTGTGGTGGCAAGGCAGGCTCAAGGTCAGGCCAGGGAGTTGGTCTGTGAGTCAGGGCAGTGGAGCTATAGCACAGGCTGGAGTGGGATGCTGTGAAAGCACTTCCACTGTAATCTTCTGTATGTGCAGCTCTAGTTAGGGGAGCTGAGCTCTTCTGAGCAGCTCTATCTCCAGAGGAGTCTGTGCTGGGCTGAGGGACCACTGAGGTATTACTTAAAAAAAAAATGCTCCTTACTGTTATGGCCAAGATTTGAATAGGAAAACATTCAGTTGTTCTCTGTTATTAAGCTTTTTCTAGGAAAATGTCTACAAATGTCAGTTAAATGTGCTCTTTGTTTTTGCTTATTCAGGTTGATAGTACCACAAAATAGCATTCTTCATTTCTAGAGGTGCTTTCTTTTGAATGCGATGCTGAGTCAGCGATCCTTCCGTTTTTGCCTATTATTTCAGATTACCCTGGATTGTGTTCATTTAGGAGAAGGTAGGAGAAACGCATCCCTTGTGCTCTCTATCTGCATGACCGTGTGTTTCGTGGTGCCTGGATTCCTTCTGAGCACACAGCAGCTTCTCTGTTTGCCTGTAGGTGCATTTCCATAAGGTAATACAACATACTGGTGAGAMATGCAGTGCTGCTTGAAACTTTCCAAAGCGCTGCCTTATCCTGACCTCATGAAAAATCAGGGAATAAGTCTGTGATAGTGCTTGATCATACACAGACCTGAGCACTCTTGTTCTGATGGAGGAAAGCACAGAGATGGTGCCTCCAAATTAACCATTTTATTGCTCTGAGTTAGGCATGATGTTAAGTGTTAAGCTAATCTAGGGCTTGAATTGCACCAAATACTCATGAACCCTGAACAGTCAAATATAGATTTCACGTTACAAAGTAATGTATTTTTCTTCGAATCTTTGGCTCCTACGGAGCTCTCCTGCTTCCCTCTACTTCCTCTGCAGAGACAGCATTAGGCAGTGTCTGATGTAGCATTAAGCATTTCTTGACTTTTAAGGCTGATTAACTTGATTTCTTGAGTGCTACATAAATGARGAAGTCATATCCCCTCTTTCACTGGTTCTGTGGTGAGGCTCCTGGGATGTGAGAAGCATGAGAATAGAGTCAGACTTTAGTATTAGCCCTTTGACTATCATGTCAATGTTGCTGGAGTTTTCTTTCTTTAGCTAATTCCTTTTAGCTAATTCTCAGTTACATTTCTCATCTCTTCCACCTGATGCCCAGAACAGAAAGTGTTGATCTTTCTTTCCCAGCCARTCCAGCAGTGATGGGTCTCTGTTGCTCCTGATTCTGGAAGCTGATTGTGGCATGAAGAATGCCAGCCTSTGTAACACTGATTCGAGGGTTAAATGTACAGTATGTAATTCATTATTGAAATGGGTTTTCCTTATATTCCTGATGTTACCTTGTGTGGGGYGCAGAGTTCAACAAGGCTGGTGAGCCGAACGCCCAGCCCCAGGAGCAGRTCCAGCTCTGCAGAGACTTTAGAAAGCTGGGAAAACTGGGACTTTAGAGCTGGAGTTGGAAAACTCTTTGGGTACCTCCAAGGCTTTGGAATATTATGAAATATTTCTTTGATTAAAGTCAGACTGTCTCCTTAGATACTTGGAGTACATAAGTGGTGAAGGAGAAAATGATGAGGAGGACAACAGGTAAATGTTAAAATGTATTGCAGAGGTTTACTGAGGAGTCCACTATACAACACAATTATATGCCACAAGAAATGCCCTCTACAATATTCACAGCTCCTTTTTTTCTTTTTTTTTTCTTTTTTTCTTTTTTCTTTTTTCCTGGAATTTTAATGAACTGAAACTCTTTAGGGTCAACAGTCAGGTTTAAATGTTACAGGTTTCATGATGAAGTGGTTTTCACACTAATTATGCTCATTTTTGGCCTTATTTAAGTAACTGTTGTACTCAAATGGTTATTCATTTTCAACCTGGAAGATAAAGAGAACAGCAAAGCTTTGTATAGGAATGACCTGTGCTGTGAATGCCAATGCAGCCTTTGAGATAATCCTCCCTTGGTGTCCCACACAGGGGAGTCACCTTCACAGAGCCTCTCGGTATGCTTAGGAGTAGAGAGATGGCAATTCCTTCTTTGCCCGAATGTGACCATTAATTTAGCCCTGGACATAGGCAGGCAAATGGCCGATGTTGTGACTAGAGGTGGCAGTTTATTTTCGGATCACTGTCTTCCTTGTTCCCAGCCTCCTGTACCAGAGGCTGTTGGACTGCCCCATTTTATCCAGCACCAGAGACAGCGTCTGCCAGCCAATGTTGTCAGCCACTGTTGTGCCCGGACAGAACTAGCGCTTCAGAGCAATAAAGCATTTGTGTGCTTGAAATTAAGTATGTGAACAATGTGATCCTTTGGCTCGGAAAAGTGAAGTCTGCAGAGCTCTGAGAGCTTCTCTTGCCTTCATGCAGGTCAGTTGGACTGAAATCTGGATGCAAGGATGCCAGTGACCAAACCTGCTGACGCAGAGCCCTGAAAAGTTACGTGGGGTTCTCGGTCCTTTTTCAGAGAGCTTCAGGTACTGGCCTTATCAGATTGAGCAGAAGATGAGCTTTCATACTACTCTTGAAGGCTAAATAAATTCAGCGTAAGAGGACAATGCAGTGCAGTGAGAGGCAATTTTCAATATATTATGAAACTTCACTAATAATTTTAACATGATGGAAAAATTCTTGATAGATTACATCTTGATAGATTCATCATTCCTTGATCAAAGCATCAAAACCTACTTGAGAATCTATTTTTGGTGAAGTTTCCAAATGATATTCTAAGAGAATATTTAGGTCTTTCTGAGCAATGGGAGCATCAAGTTTGTTACTTCCRAGAGACATTTCAACGTGTGTAAATTCACAATGCTTGAAGCTGCCTGTGTTTTTCGGAACTATTTCCATATTTTTACTGAATTTTGTCAAGATCTTTATTTTTGTTTGTGCAACAATACCCCAACATATTTTTAACTAAATCTGTAGTGAAAAGTTTCTGGATATATTTAGTGAAAAGTTCAACTTGCAGAAGAAAATGCCATTTCTGCACTTAAGAAATTCAATACACAAATTTTATATTTGTATTTTAAGTAATTTCTTATGTTTATTAAAAATATTTCTTAAAAAAAGTATGAAGCTGATACAGGAAAATCCCAAGTACACTCTCCCATAGCAAGCCATGYTTCAGCCATTGGACTGGCTTCTTAGTCTGATTTTTCTCATTTCATGTGGCCTCTATCAGAATCTAGGAGGTATGCCGATGTGTAGCTTTAAGTTTTCTTTTTTACTGGCAACTGTATCTGTGAAAATAGAGCTTAGTCTTCTTTTCTTCTTTGTCTTCTTCCTATGTGATTAATAATAATGTACTGGCTTGCCCCTTTATTTCTCCTTAACAGTGATGCCTATAAAATATTGAACAATGTGCTGTCAATAGCTATTCCCTGTCACMCAGCCTCATCTGTATTCAGATTTTCTTCTGTCTTATTTTGTACGCCCTCTGGGGCATGTGCTGGCTTTCTGCGTTGTGTTTGTGTGGTGTGAGCATAGCTGGCTCTTGT
This sequence comes from Rhea americana, assembly GCF_003343005.1. Classification (NCBI taxonomy): domain Eukaryota; kingdom Metazoa; phylum Chordata; class Aves; order Rheiformes; family Rheidae; genus Rhea; species Rhea americana. The sequence continues at coordinate 5,288,815 of NW_028186412.1, read as the reverse complement.
TGGCAGCTTATATTGGAGAATTTGGTTCCGTGTGTGTGTTCTTCACCTGCCAAGGCAGATCAAGTTGTGTCCTCCGTTCTGCTGTGAATCCCGTTCCTCAGCCGTGCTGTAAACATTTAGTGAGGGTTTCACAGATGGAAATGCATGTGAGCATATAGGAGAAAAGAGACTTGAGACAGCCCTGAGAGAAATGCATCCAGCTCAAGGCCCTTTTGTGCACCTCTGAGGCTCTGTCCTGAGAGGCCTGGTGGCCAGGAGCTGGTATTCTACACCCTACCAAGCTTCCCGGGCTTGTCCTTTGCCTATCCCAAGCTTCCCAAGCTTGTCCTTTGCCTAATGTCTCTCTCTCTCTCTCTCTCTCTCTCTCTCTTTTATTACAGATGTATTGACATGTTTAGATGAAAAAGAGACAGCTGAATTACAAACATGAAATTCACACTGCTGTGTTAGCAAACAGCATTCTAATTTATTTCATCCGGAAAAGCTATTGTTTAATAGGAAATGATGAAACAAGAAGAGGACATAGGAAGATGTGCACTTCAGAAGAATCTGCGGGTATTTCACCCTTTAATCCTGCAGACCATTATTAGTCTGCTCTTTGCAGGCCAACCAGTTAATCTATACAAGAGATGCAGATTTTTAGGTCAAGATCTTTTCTCCTAATTTATGCACTCAGTTATTCAAGAGGCATAGGAACAAAACATTGTCTGGAACTGAGGATAATTCATRTTGTCTCAGACACATTAAAGACTTGTTCGAAAGGGCAGTATTTTAGTGAAGGTTGGACAAACAGGGCGGTGATCTGATGCTGATGCAGAGAGAAGCCAGTGGCAGTTCATGTTGAAAATAAAGGATTTCTTGACCAAAATGGCGCTATTTATATTGCATATGCGTGATGGATCCAAAACAAGTACTGATTTTGCTGATATGGGATGCATTTCTCTAGCCAGAGCAGGGCCAAATCTCTCACATCTGTCCGTACTATGATTACACATAGATTTTATCAAGAAAAGTTTGTGGGATCTATGATCTACAATACTATAGTTTTAATATAAGGGACAGTAAATTCCTACCCAACCTTACTCAAGGTCCTGTAGCTGYAGTGTCCTAGAGATGAGGTTTTGAGATCAAAAGCTCTGCAAAGAGCAGTGAGCTTGGTSTCCTATCTTGTGGTGCATACTTCTACAGCATCTTCCTCGCTTAGAAACAAAATGGACTRGACTTCTTTGGAGGGGTGTAGTGCAGCAGAGCTGTGGTAAGGATGCTGCCTGAAAGGGTCACCTTAGGGGGCACTGCTTTGCTTGGCTGCAGCTGAAATGCAGATAGCAGGTAGGTAGTGAGCTGCTTAGTTATGCAGTGTTTCAAGTACCTGGGGTGACCTCTTAGGCCTACAAGGCTCCTAAGTGGGAGGTTTTCACACTGCAGATTTGGATGTGCATTACTTTGGATCTGTCCYCAGCTTCCTTATTTCCACATTGCTGGGAATGAAGGAGTCATTGTGTGCTTGCTAGCAGAACAGCCTGCTACTTCAAGGTTGGGGGTCCTTGGGCAAGCTTTATTTTTATGTCAAACTCAGAGTGGTAAAGTGAAAGCCTTAGAAAGCACATTTTGTAGAGGGGTCTAGCAATGGCTGTGAAATAAAGGATTAGAAGAGGGAGTGTATCCATCCTCTTTCAAAACTGACAGCAGGAAAAGGCATGTCTATGGAGGGTCTGTGGAGCTGTTTTGTTTTGATGCTTTCCGTTCCAGCAGTGACAAGAGGGGAAGGATCAGAAGGAACCCGCTTGAAGAGCGGAGCAATTCTGAGCTTGTGAGGGAGCTGCTTGATCAATATGGTGCAGTGGTGTAAAGATCAGTGTGTTGGTGTGTGCACACTGAAATACAAAAAAATATAGCAATTTTGCTTGTGATGCTTGTTTTTTGTCTGCTTTGAGTCAGGTGGTTGGGAGGGAAATTTGCTAACTAGCAGTTYGAGGATGAAATAAGAAAAGGAAGGACTGGTGTGATCCCCTAAAAATTAAGCACCTTGTAGAAAGGGAGTGACAGCAGTGAAAGAGACAGACAGTGGAACAGGAGGACTTTCCTGCRGGAGGATTGCCTATTTGATTTTCCTGGAATAACTTAAAGACCCTGTGGACTGAGCTCTCAATCTAGCTAAGGGAGCTGGTGTGATGCCATTTCTGGGGATCACTTCCATATTTTGGGAAGAGGAAGGAATTGGGTGGGGCAGGGRGGGAAGGAAAATTGCTATTAATAGGACAGTGGAAAGCCAACCTTAGTTACTGCTAAGAAGCCTGACCTTGGTGTTTGAGTTGCTCTGTTTCCTGGTGTTAAGGGGTCGTGAATAGATGGCTCTGACAGGAACCTGTGAAGTTTAACAAAGACAAATGCAAAGTCCAGTGCCTGGGACAGACCRTCCCTATGCATTGGCACAGGTAAGGGACTGAATGGCTAGGTGGCAGTTCTGCAGAAAAGACAGATCTTCAGAGCACAACTGGGCAAAATCCTGAGCCACTTGCCTGAACTTTGAAATTTTCTCTGCTTTGACTAAAAGTTGGACTRTGTGAGTTACAGAGGTCCCTTCCAACCTAAATCATAGAATTGGTAAGKTTGGAAGGGACCTCTGGAGATCATCTAGTCCAACCCCTCCTGCTCAAGCAGGGTCACCTAGAGCATGTTAGACAGGGTTGCAGCAACAAGGACCCCCCCCTTGCTGAAGCCCAGGTTTGAACTAGGGACCTTTAGATCTTCAGTCTAACACTCTCCCAGCTGAGCTACTTTGGCCCTCAATTCCTTGTATGGCTCTGTTACCATAACTAACTTTTTATTAAATTTGCCTTGATTTCTTTTTTTTTCCCCCCCTCTCTCCTTGGCCTGTGTCAGCCAACAGCTCACTGTATGGTCGCCCTGGCTCTGCTGTGTCTCTGTTTCCCTTGCGGCAGGCTGATTCTCTTCTCATGTTTGCCCTGCCTGATAGCTGATAATACCACAGGGAGAGAAATGTCTTGTATGGCATTAAGTTAGATGGCTGTGAGTCTCTCCAAAATAGGGTCAAGAYACCATCTGAATTTAGCCCGCTGGGGTCTCTTTAGGAAGTGTGGGWCACTTCTCTGGGGATTTTTTCAGAGCTTCAGCTATTTGAAGACCTGGTGTTTACAGTACATTTTTCTTCAGGGACATGKGACAGCTCAGATGACAGAGCTACAGACTTTGCGAAGTTTTCTTGATCTCCAGGTTATATAAAAATATATGAGAGGTAGATGGAAAAATACAATCCTTGTACATTTTTTCTTGGCTACAGATTCTTTCACTAGTATAGTACATTTTTGGAATTTAGAGCAGAGTCTTCTGGAATGGCAGGACCTTGCTCCTTTAGGAAAAGAGAGGTTTTCTGCTCTATAAAACACTTAAGTTACTGTGCAGTCAGGAGCAGCCTGCTGCGCTATATAAACACATTTCTTTCATTCCTCACTCCTGATCTGAGAYTGATTTGTCTAAATTCTCCCATTAATGCCTAATTCCTTGTTTTGCTGATGAGGAAATTCTAGCCCACTGCAAGGAAGCTGGAAGGAAAGCGATTCCCCTTGGTYTCCTCCTGTTTGCCTTGATCTGGTCTGTGTGCCAGCTGAGCGCCATCGCTTGCTGCCTCCTTTAAAGACAAACACACAGTTGCTGCTTGAAGAATAAAGCCAAAGAGACAATGAAAATACTGGAACACACAATCATTTTAAAAGAACAGACTTAAATTCATWTAGTGTAATGTTCCCCAAATCCTCTCTGCTATTACCAGAACAAGTGACAAGATAGCTCAGTATTTACCTAGTCTAACAAATGTTTACAGACTAAGATAGAAACAAACATTTACTTGCCTGTGTATCTTTTACTTCAGTGGTTACAGAAAACAGCCCTGCCAGTTCTTGCTGGATGCGTTTACATAATACTCTTTAAAAAGTTACTTTCGCATCTCAATGCTGTCAGCTGAACTAGATTTAATGCTTTCCATTGCGACTACTTGCTTCAACAGTTCACTAGGCTAGATGAATCAGTCTGATACTTGGTCCACAGGGTCTCGGTACAGTTTCAGGAAGGTTCAAAAAAGAAATGAAATAGCTCAAATACGAGCTTGGGGTTAGACTAAGGCACCTTGTGGTAGACTGTTTTGAAAAAAAATCTGCAGGCTACTGCCTCACACTTTCTTGTACCAGGCTCTGCTAGGCAGATTTCTTTTAAAGACATCTTCAAGCAGACTCTGAGAGAATAAGGAATGGGCTAAAATTCTGTTGCTCTGACTTAATTTTAGTGTCTGAAATGCAGTAGAAAATAGTGTTACTGCAATTCGAGAGTGGAACAGACAAAAGAAGGTAATATTATGGCTTTTTACTGTTCTCTTCTGCCAAATATCCACCCTCTTCTTGGTTCTTAAAACACTGTTTTTATCCATTTCAAACAATTGTTAGGTTGCTACAAAGCCACGGTCTCTGAATGTCGCTGTCTCGTGGGCCAGAAAAGTGAGTAATGCATTGGTGGCAATATTGTACTTTGCTCTTCATCCCTGTCTAGCTTGGACTACAGTGACTGTAGAGTTTTGTGCTTGCAAAGTTATCTGCGTGATTCTGTGGCCAGCATGTTTTGCCAGCAAAACCGTAGCTGGGAGGAGATGATGTTAAATTGTGTTGGTTATTAGGAATTCTCATAAGGCAAATGTGTAACCTTCTCTTCCTAAATCTCCAACACATCCCTGTCTTAKGGGAACTGACAGGACAGGCAAAGATTTTCCTGTTCTACTGAAACTCTGTGCTATCTATACAATTAAGTTTTGGGTTCTCTCATATTGCCTGAACAGTTCAAAATGGCTTTAGTGGGAGTAAGGGATCTCTACCACTTTGCACAGAACAGGCTACCTCCTTCTACTTATTAGATGGTGGGAGGTGACAAGTAACATGTACTGAAGCTGTCCAGAGCATGGGCTAAGAGCATCTTATTCCTCTGGCACCTCTGCCAATCACAGCTGGGTATAGAGAAATCACAGTTCTTTTYGTCAAGGAAGAAAGGACTTCCTTTCAGCAGCCTGACCATGACAGATGGTCAAGCTATATCCCCTGACTACCCTCAGATCTCTGACCTGTTTTAATCAGTTGTAAGGCCTGTCAAGTTCAGGCTGTTTCTTGTTATAATATAATAAGCCTATAATGGTTGAGTGTAGCTTGATTTGTGGTCTAYGGGGAATCCTAGAGAAAGGGAAGAAAGGTGGGGAAGGTGGCACTGATTGATAGGCCCTACAGAAAAAAATTAATTTGGAAGAGGGACCAACAAAGAAATTGTTTCACATGCTGTTAGTAGTGATATTTCAAGTGCTGGGAAAGTTTAAAAGAGTTTGCTCTTTTAAACAGACCATGGTAGTAGGAATGGTAATGAGAAGGAGGGAGAGCTGTGTGATTAACAGTAGGCAAGTGTGTTTTAAAGAAGGTATCTGCAAAGACTCTGTCAAAGATCCAAAGCYTGATGAACACAAAGAGCCAGCAAGGTGGAAAGATCTAAAACATTATCCTGTGGTTAATGGTGCCTTGTCTTTGTGCTTGAGAAGCTGCAAGCTAGAGATTGGAAATGAGGAACTTTTTAGTCAGGGTGTGATGAGCAAGACTGAACGTATGTTACCAAGACTCTTCTTGCCAATATGGGTAACAAAGGGGAGGTAGAGGAGGAAAAGGAGATGGGAATGAAAACTGTGAATTAGAGACAGGAACAGATGAGAGACCAGCCTGTGTAGAGGAAAGAAAGGCAGAAAGCAGAAACAGTGAAATAATGCCAATGAGTGATGGACAGTGCTACAGAATGCCCTAGGATCAGGCATAGAATCATAGAAAAAAATCAGGTTGGAAAGGACCCCTGGAGTGATGTAGTCCAACTTATTGCTCAAATAGTAGTTAATTTCAAAGTCAGAGCAGGTTTCTCAGGGCTTTGTCCAAGTGACTTTTTAAAATTTTCAGGAAATGTGATTCTGCGACTTCTGTGGGCATTTCTCCACTAATCTTGATGCAGGCCAAGGAGTTTTCTTGATAATGCTGATTACCTGGAAGAAATGTCTTCCATGGAGGCCTTTGGACTACCRGTTCCTAATGTAATACACACAGCTCAAAGAAGGTATATCCTGTTATTTTACAACATATCCTGAAGGGCGACTGGTGTTAGCCATTGTGAAAATGTTTCAATGCCCTTGTYTGAAGACCAGAGCAGAGTGTAGTAACTGGTTGTTAGCCATCTACACTGAAGTAACCCTCAACTCGAACAATGTTAAAGGAGAAAAAAGTATAAAGGTTTATTTACTAAATCTAAGCAATGAAGACATTAAAACCAGAAGGAAAAAAAAAAAAGAAAAAAAAAGAAACACTTTCCCAGATTCAGGTCTGAAAGCTTTCTCTGTTCCTATCTGGGAGGTGTTTACCTTACTTGTGTGGACCACTTAAGTTCTTCTGAATTTTCCTTTTGTGGAAAGAATCATGAAGAACAGTGCTAGCTTTTATGCCCAAAATCTTACCTGGGACTTGCTTTGTTGCTTATTCAAATCTCCCACCCTTTACTCATTGATGATTTTTTTTTTTTTTTTTTTTGATCACCCTAACTCCAGTATATGATAGTTTTAATACTTGTTTTCCTCTGGGCTATTGTCTGTCTTCATGCCTTGTAAATGGTGATATCCTTTTCTTATACCATCTCTTTTCTTTAACTGACCTATTAGAAAAAAATAKGAAGCTTTCTCTTATGCTGAAACTTATATTCCATATAAATACAAATATAGATATACTTCATGCCTACAAGTATGATTAAAGCTTGTATCCATTACTGGCTCAACTGAAATAACTAATTTCTATCCTGTCCACTTTGATACTAAATATAAGGTCACTAATTTTCAGCTCWGTCTTTAAGCGATAGTGGAGGAAGTGAGGAAGTTGCTTTAATGTATTAAGAGATGGAAGAGCAGGGCAATCATAAGAACAGGTAATGGGGAAGAGCGTGGTAAAAAGAATCTAAAGCTTAATAGCAATAGAGCATGACAGTGGAGAATGGAAACTGGTAGTAATCCCTTACATGGCAYGATCTCGAGGGGAACAAATAAAGCAAACACCTATCAGAGGTATTAAATACAGACTAGAACATAGCAATCAGTTTGAGTGATAGCAAGCTGCTTGCATGCATACAGGATGAAGAGAACTTCTGAAAAACAAAACAGAAACTCTGTTTCCTAGGTAAATCTTTCCTGAGCAGAGCTCAGGTGTACTCCATATAAAGCAAACAGCAATTAATGTGTTTGGGGAACTACGTGCCAGAAATTAATGTCATTACAGCTGTCACTGCATACAGCAAATGTTCTGAATTATTCAAAGTATTTCCCTGATAAAATGTGGGGAATACTGGGTGGATGGGGAGCAGTCCCAAGCACTTACATAATAAGAGATTTAGAGTGACAACATTCCTCCATACATTAGGAGGTTTTCAGATTTGCTGGAATATGGATGAATTTTAGTTTCAGAATTTCAAATCAGATAAATTAGACCAGTAAATATAACAGAAACAGTTCCATTTGCAAATGAGAAAGAGTAAAGATTTGTATAGAAATGCTGAAGAGGATTAATGGTTACTGTCTCTAGTGTACTTGGTCTTGTGTATTCTTCTTGCTGTTACAATTAAGGATTTCTTGTTACTGCTTTTTACATGTGTCACTATGGTTTTCTATAATTTATTGAGGAGAAAAGAGGGAAAGACATTTCATTTGTCACTGTAAATCTCTTATATGTGCTAATGTACTTTATGTTGAGTGATTACATTGACAACAGCAGCATTTGGACCTTAATTTGTTATGCAAATAACCTCCTGCATTAACTAATGTGTGTTCTCCTGGGACAGAATCGGAATTGGATGGCTCTGTCCAAACCACTTGGAAAGGCCATATGTGACATCTCAGGTGGTCACAAATGCAACATTTTTCTTCTCTTGCTCACCTCCTAACAGGATATTTGCTGCAGAGATGCTTGTTGAATACGTACAGTTTATTCCACTGTGCCTGATGGCACTCTCATCTACCAGATAAATAGAGATTTTCAAGGCTGTAAGCCATCTCACCTAACTTTAAAAGATATCAGTATTGGTGTATGCTTGTCAGTGCCTCATCTTCATTGATATTCACTTCACCTTTGAGAATGCTAGATGTTATTTTTTTTGAAAGTTTGCCCTGCCCTTGCTTCTGCGATGCTCTCCTTTCCTGAGTCTCGTTCTGTGTCTCTAGTCACTCTGTGCATGTCCTTGAGAGGGTTTTCCTCATCCTTCCTTTGGATAGGTTCCATAGGACTCTAATCTTGTTTCCTAGTTTTTCTTATCTTGATGTAATGTCATCTACAAATATAATGCAATTTAATTATCATTGGTCTGTAGACAAATGACAAGTCAAACTCTCTATTACAGATTTGTTTCCTTATGTCAGATTAAAATCRTGGCCTCTCTGTTGGATATCTGGCAGACACAATTCACTGTGGCTAAAACAAAGTTGCTCAGTCTCTCCAGATGTAGGTTTTCATGAATTGCTTGCTGCAACATTTATTTTCCTTTGGCTTCAGCAATGTAATCTTGCCACATTTGTATTTATTTAGACACCTATACCTAGTGTTACTGCACTGATCATCTTCCTAGTTTCCCATTTTAACTGCCTTGCATTCTCTCGTCGCATTCCTTCACTGACCCCCTCTTTGTCACATCTCATTTTTTCATTGTGTTCAAGGCCCTTCATGATATATCTTGGTGAGTTGCAGCGTTGAGAGAAAGATAAAGATGGTCATAGGAAGTCCTGGAAGCAATGAAAAATAGTATATGTGATGCAACAGGCCAGGAATACCAGCTTTCTGCATCCAAGACTTCCAGGAATGCTCCTGTTCTTGCTTTGGAGTGGTGTGTGTGTGTGTCTGTGTCTGTCTGTGGGGGGCCCTAGATGAGAGTGATGGGTTTCTCTAGGCTCATCGGATCACTGCTTTGCTTCAGACTGCCATGTTTTCACTCTCTGAATTCTTTGGTTCACCCTTTTTAAGGGGAATCCTTCATCATTGGTCTCCTCATGCTTCCTCCTCCACAAGCAACCTTCTGCTTGCCTTGCCAGGAGCTCCTCTTTCTTGCACTGAAAAAGCAGCAACTCACTTGCATTCCTAGTAAAGGGAAAGGGCTTAACTTTTAGGTTGTAATGTTCAGATACACTCTGCCATGCAGGAGCACCTATTTCTGATGCTTTTTAGCTCTCAGGGATCCCCTGCCACAGAGGGCTACTGTGCAGGCACAGCATACCTCAGTTGAGGGTGCTGCAGTGCTTGGCCTGGAGCTTGTGTGCAGCATATCTGTGCTTTGTGCAAGAGGGAAATAAAACTCAAAGATTTTACTGATGATTATGAAGTTCTAGTGGGGATGGACTCACCGTTCCCAAGGTGAGGGCCACTCCTGTGTCAGTGTAACTGCTCCCTGAGTTGAAGTTAGGAGGAAAGGAAAGGTTAGTTTTGAACTCCTGTGAAATAAGCCACCTACCCTGTGGTTACTCCAGTTCACTGAATTATCCAACCTCCATGTGAGTAATATGAGTTTATGGGCATAACTAGACTAAATGGTGCCTGAGCAGTAATGAAATACCACAGAATCACAGAAGGGATGAGGTTGAAAGGGACCTCTGGAGATCATCTAGTCCAATTTTTATACTCAAGCAGGRTCACCTAGAACATGTTTCCAAGGATTGTGTCCTTTTGAAAAGGAGACTCCAGAGAAGGAGACTGCACAACCTCTCTGAGCAACCTGTTCCAGTGCTCTGTCGCTCTCATAGTAAAGACATTTTTCCTCATATTCAGGTGGAACTTCTGTGTTTCAGTTTGGCTCTTGCCACTTGGCACTATGGAAAAGTGTCTGGCTCCATCTTCTCTACACCCTCCCTACAGGTACTTATACACATTGATAAAATTCCCTCTCAGTCTTSTCTTCTCCARGTGGAACAGGCCCAGCTGTTGYAGCCTTTCCTCAGCAGAGAGATGCTCCAGTCCTGTAATCATCTTTGTAGCCCTTCACTGGACTTGCTCCAATTGGTCCATGTTTCTCTTGTACTGGGGAACCCAGAACTGGACACAATATTCCAGATRTGGCCTCACCAGGGCAGAGTAGAGGGGCAGGATCACCTCCCTCGAACTTGCTGTCAACACTCTTCCTAATGCACCCCAGGATACCATTGGCCTTCCTGGCTACAAGGGCACATTGCCAACTCATGGTCAACTTGTCCACCAGGACCCCAAGGTCCTTCTCTGCAGAGYTGCTTTCCAGCAGGTCAGCACCCCAGCCTGTCTTGGTGCGTGAGGTTGTTTCTTCTAAGGTGYAGGACCCTGCACTTGTCTTTGGGTGTCAGGTTTGCCTAAATGATCTTCCTTGACCAAGGGAAAGTCTTCCTTTCTCCAGACTTTTTCTATGGTCTCCAGAGCCTGAGATTCCCAAGGGCTGGCCATAGCAGTAAAGACTAAAGCAAAGAAGRCTTTGACTCTTTAACTCTACCTTCTCTGTATCCTTTGTCACCAGGGCATCCACCCCATTCAGCAGAGGGCCCACATTCTCCCTAGTCTTCTTTTTGTTATTGATGGGTTTTGAAGAAGCTCTTCTTGCTGTCCTTGACATCCCTTGCCAAATTTAATTCCAAATGGGCCTTGGCCTTCCTAGTCACATCCCTGCACTCCTGGACGATGCTCCCGAATGGCCTGTCCCTGCTTCCATCTTCTGTGCAYTTTRTTCTTCTRTTTGAATTTTCRCAGGAGCTCYTTGCTCACYYATGCAGGTCTCCTGCCCCCTCTGCTGCACTTCTTACTCATAGGGATGCACCTCTCTTAAGCTTGCAGGAAGTGATCCTTGAATATTAACCAGTTCTCTTGCACCYCTYTTCCTTCTAGGGCSCTATCCCATGGGAYTCTTCMAAGAAGGTCCCTGAAGAGGCCAGATGTGCTTTCCTGAAGTCCAGTGTTGTGATCATACTTTTTGCACTGACATTTTTCCTGTCAACCATTGCTTTGGTTTTGAAGAGCCATTTTTGAAAATGGTGTAAGCATTTTATTTTAGGATTTTTTTCAGAAGACCCTGGAGGTTAATGGAGAGTTGCCTTTTGACTCTGTGAGCCTCAAGGAATGTGAGCCTCAAGGAATGTGGCTTGGCAAGCAGGGCTGGATTTGCCAGGTCCAGTATGGCTGTAGGAAGAGTGGAGGTGCCTATAGGCCTGCAGGTATCAAGATGTCCSTGTGGGTGATCGTATGAAAACACATCTGCGGACTTGAAGGATCGGGGATGCAGCAAAGACTGTCGGATGGGATAGGAAACTTGGCTCTCCCCCTTGACCAGGCTTTGTTTCTGCTTTACTGTTTCAAAGCTGCCACCTCGATAACAGCAGTAGCTTTTCTTCTGATTTTACAAAAGCAAAGAGATTTCCWGATCAAAAGAAAACAAGGTGGAGAGATGTGTCATCACAATATTACTAAGTAAATCTCGCCAGTGCAGAAATTCACTGTATTATCACTTTACCATTATGATAAACTGACCTTTGTTGTAAAACTAATAATACCCTTTATCTAAAAAACAGMAAGAGCATCAATCTTCTGTCACAGCAATCAACCATCTCAAATTACATATTTATTTGTAACTGTGATTGTCTTATATTCCCATTAAAATTTAAAGGAAAACCGTGCTGAAACGAAGCATGCAAGAGTAGAATAAATTAGCATGAAACATATTTTTTAAAATGATCTTGTGTGCCTGCATATGCTGTCTTGTTTGGAATTTAAATCAAAACTTAAATAGTGACTCGAAGTCCAGAGTTTAAAAATTGTTAACACTGAAAAATAGCTTATAGTCTATTGCTGAGCCATCCTGTTTCCTCAACTTGTTCATTTCTGATGCCTTCTGTAAAGCAGAGATGGAGAAGCATATTTCTCATCGCACTCTAGCTGCTCATACACACATCAGTCCTTRATGTCAAACTCCTCATACCCTTGGATGAGTTCAAAATATGAGATCTCAGCCTGAGAACTGCTGGGGCATCCATCTCAGGGAGGCAGGCAGAGTCCTTCGCAGCACTCTGCAGCTCTCTTCAGCAATCTCTCCAGTCGCAGTCTGACAGTATCTAAAGCTCTGTTAGAATAGTGTAGTGATTCTTGCACTCCTATTATTAAAAGGCAAATCCTATTTTCAGGTTTCCATTTTTAAAGCTCCTCAGCTTTTCACATGATCTTATTCCCTTAGTTAAGGATGGTGAGGATGAGAAAGAGAAGAAAGGTTGTTCATTCTTTTCTTTTCTTGTTTCTTGCTTTGTTGCTGAAAGTAGTTTTCACAATATACAATCTTGTTAYATTTTTTCGTGCTCTCTAAATATAGCACCACAAATCTGCCTCTTTTTTTCTCTCTCTCTCTTTTTTTTTCTCTCTCTTTTTTTCTTTTCGCCCAAATTCATCTTCTCTGGACAACATCCCTGCCTAAGGACCAGTTTGTGTGCTTTTCATCTTTTCAGCCTCGTTAATGTAAATGTTTCTTCTCTCGCTTTATGGCCTATAACTCTACCCCACATCAGACTACCTAATGTGCCACTACTAAACTAATCTCCTGACTCACCAGGAAAATAATGATCTCTCTGAGTTGCTTGAAAATCCTAATACTTCATGTTTCCCATTCAAATACTCTCCTCAGATTATGTGCCCCTCATTACAGGACTTTATGCAATATTTTCTATATCGCCATTTTTTTTTATATCTAACCATCTTGTTTCACAGTTCTTTTTTAACAGTCTGTGGCTTTTAAAAGGATATGGGCCATCCTGGGGAGGGCTCCGTGAGAAGGTATCGTTGAGCTTCAAGGCCCTTGAGATACAGGGCTGTATCGCATCGTCAGTTCTGCGGTCCTCCAAAAGGGTGGATTACTCACAGGCTTCAAAACTTTGATTCAAAAATTCTGATCACTTGTTGCAGAGGGGATGAGTTCTTGAACTATATGTTTTATGCATCCATAGAAGGAAAGGCGTAACTAAGTGTTTGGCTTCCAGAGAACTTAAAGGAATTAATCTTATAATTTACTGATTAAGTTTTGAATATACAGCTTATGGCTTTTCAAACAGAAATTTTCAGCTCCTGAAAAATGGACCCTTTCTAGGCATCTCAGCTGGGCAATTTTGACACCTTATGGTAAATGTCTGGTCTGGTAACTAGCCTGCTGATGTTTTTAATTGATAATTATAATCAGTTTCTAGGAGGGCTATTCCCTTCAAGACAGCACAGTTACTTTGACGACTTCGGTGAACTTTTATTTTTTTTTWWTWWTTTTTTTTATGTGCTAATCTAATGATTTCTGCTGTGTCTACTCCCTTTACTCCTTTACTTCTCGCTTTTCCCACTCTGCACCCCACATTCTAAGGAAGAAGGATGAAATGATACTTTTTATTTAGAGTCCATCACTGCCTCTCCCTGGGGCAGCAGAACAAGAGGACGTATTTTATCTGGCTCTGACATGTATAGTTCTCTGTCGTCCTTCAGGTTACTTCATCCCAAGTTTGCCTTGAAGTTCAATAGTTCAGTGCAGAGGCACTGGAAACTACCACTGACACTCAGAGCACAGAAAGTGTTTTTGAGTTCTCCAACCAGTCTAAAATCTTCAATTAAAGTAAAAAGAATTAGATTCTCTTCCAGTAAGAGAGCTCTCTATTCTGAGCCTAGTAGTACTGGGTTTTACAAAAAGAGCCTTAGGTGAAGCCTTAAAAGGCAAATTAGTTGTATGTGGGTTCTGACAGTTAGTTTGGTTTAAAAACCTCTATGGCACTGGCAGAAGAGCGCAGTCACCTGCAACTTTACACCGTGTTTGGACCTAAAGGCGGTGCACAGTACAAACCTCCCACGTGGAGGCCCGAAAAAGCCTGGTCACCATGTGACATTCCTGTCGAAACACAAACAAACGCTATTTTCCAGCTGAGTGCGGCAGGCACTGATAGTACCTAAAATCTGAGAGGAATGCAAGAATCCTTCCATTGGGATTTACTTGGCTTTTTTCACAAGTATGGCAGACCAGAGGAAAACTTCCATTGCCACACTTTCCCCTCTGCTTCTTCACTAGGTAACATTGCCTCCTCATCTAGGTTAATTTAATGCTGAGACAAAGGAACACAGTTTCTAAGTGAGTCAGAGCATCRCATTGCGTGTATTTAATGAAAATTAAATGTAAAGAGACCAAGTGGTTTACTAAGATAGCTCTAGCTCATTCTGCATTGCAAACCTGCTCAGTGGAAGTAGTGATTTACCATACCCCTCGCTGTAGCAGAACCTTTCCTTAGAGGCACGGTTATTGYGTCAGGGCATAGGAGGCATATTTTTGAACATGGGCTTGAAATTTGTTTCTTGTTTTTAGTGTAAAAGTTTTAGTGTAAAAGACCTCTAAATCTTCTTTCAAGGGCAGTGCTATTAAGATAGTAACAAAGTATATTTTTCTATCATGCTCTTTCCTTGGATCTCAGGCTGCATTGGGCAAGACAATAGATTAAAAGGTGATCTACAACATTCACACTAATTCTTAATGAAGCAATGATGATCATGAAGATTTAGCTTATCTGTATGCCTTGAGTTATGAGTTAGAGGAATTACCATGATTAGTTCTGTGGGGTTTTTTTTCTGTTTATATCTCAAAGTCTAAACAACACAAAGTCCAGCAATTCATAACATTATTCTTGCTCTCTCCCATTTTGTGTTATAAAATCTGAAAGACATCGAGCCAGCTTGCAGGCCACAGTTATTTTTATTGCWCGAGGATCCCTAGCAGATGTGCTCTAAGATGGCCAGAGCTCTTCTCTCCTCTCTCCACTTCCCAGATAATCTCAGAAGTGTCAATCAGCTTGGTCAGGCYCACATGCCAGGTATATTCCTGAGGGATCAGGCAGGAGAAAATACAGTGGCAAAAGTTACTTCTTCACCCTTCTGCCCTGTTTAACCCGTRCTTGGCTTTGTAAGACATAAAGTCATTACTGCCATGTGATTGATCCTTTTCTGAATCCGCCAACCAAGCAGAATGCCCTCTATTGCCTGCACCAGCAGCTCATAGGAGGCTTCTGTCCTTCTGCGTGAAAGCGTGAAACCACATCACAGAGGAGTATTGGGTGAACCTTGACTAGGAAAAATACCGTCTTTGGTTTTTGCCACTCTTAAATCTCCAAGGCCACAGCAGGCCAAAGTACACAGTAAAAGAAATCCATGGTCCTCACGCTCTGTGGTTTATTTTCTGACTTAGGACAGGCTTATTTGGTGTTGGCTGTGTGTTTCCAAAAGCAGGGCCCTGGAGGTGCTTGAAAATTAGATAAGTGGCAAGATAACCTGAACAGTATTATCCTCTGCAGAGGATTTGCTGCTAAGGACTGTGACAAAGTCTGTGGCTTGGGATGTCAGACACATTACTCAGCAGCTACAGCCATTTCTGGGTCAAGGGCTGAGACAAGGATTGGTTATGAAATTGCCCTTCCCTCTTAACACAATGCTGTAAGATAAAGAAATATGAAAAGCAATTCCWGGAATTGTGGAGTGAAAATTGGAGAGGAGTAAATTGCTTGAGCTGCTACCAAGAGMGACAATTACGGACGTTCTCTGTGGCAGTCAAATTCTCTTTGCAGTTATCATTACAATGCTGTAGTGCACTGGAGCCCTTCCCACGGAGCAAGACCTCACTGGTCTCAATAWTTTTTTTCAGTGAGCGTTCTCCATTTCATTAGAGAAAGAATTTCCAGCCAAACTCCCATCCCTACGGGTTTTTTAAATATCAGTTGCAATGACAGAGAGTCTCCCCTATGATACCTCCACACCACGAGCCTAGCTGGGGGTGCAGCAGCAGCTTCCTTCAGCGTTTCCTGGCTGCTGCTTGCGAGATGTGCACGAAGGAAAACAGCGCGGGAGGACAGGGCAAAGAGAGCCCCTCGATCTTTGGGAGATGGCAGCTGATGGCAAAGAGCAGCAGCAGCGACAGCCTGTGGTTTCTAGGTTCAGAGTGTTTACAGCATCAGTTTAAGGTGTTGCTGCTCCTGTAACTAACTGGCCGAAGGAGCTGCCTGTGGGACTAGGCTACAGCCTGGTTTATGGAACTGACCGAGCTTTAAAAAACACATTAGGCTTTTTATTCTCAGTTTAAAAACAAAACAAACAAACCGCACTGAAACGATGCTCTGCATTTGAGTTATTGCATTGGTCTGATGTATGAGGACTAACAAACTAAAGCACTAGGTTTACCTTCACGCCCCTGCTACCTGATTTGAGTTAGTATGTATGTCTCCTTATGGAAGCAGTTGATTCCAAGTGCCTGTCGTGCACCTCTGTGCAGGCAGCAGGAAAGACTTATCTTTTTCCCTCAGAAAGACTTTTAAAAAGGTGTGTAACCAGACTCAGTAAAGCAGAAGACAGTACAGACAAGCAGGTGGCTACAAAAAGTTGTCTTTTCTGGATAAATAATTTCTAAATATTATTAGTRTTATGTGCTACCAATACACTAAAAACTTTATTTTCAACTCACAAAAAAAGAAAAAACATACAAAAGCCCCACAAGAAATATACTGAACAAATTATCATTTCAAATGTGTAACAATACTATTTGTACCTCTATAGACTCCTCTGAAAATATTTGTTAGTCACTAGCTGTCGCTAGAGAATTTCCCACCTGACCAGTTCTTACTATTGCAGTCATGAACCTGGGGGGGAGGAGAGAGAAAATGGATGTGTTTCTAAACCTCATCCCCTCGCTCTTTCTAACTGTAGTCGAAGAGGTAACTTGTTTTCAAAGCTGAGCAGATTAACAAAATAACAGTTGCTTGGGGGCAGACARCACATGCTTTGCTACTGAATATGGAACGATGGCTGAAACCATTCTTCGATCCACCACGGTTTCCTCATTCATCTTCATTATGAACTCCATGCTCATTTCCAAGGCAGGTTGTTGGTGTCAGCAATGCCACAGCGGCTCTTCCTTTGCTGCTGGGACCACTCTTTTCGATGGACAGTAGAAAATTGTCTGTTTTTTCAATTTTGGCCCTCACTGCACAGTTCAGGCACGAGAAACTAATAACCTGGACATTGCTACTGCATTGATTTTTGGGCAATGTATTTTATCATTTTATGGCACTGAGTTAGACATTGTTGCTTTCATTCTCTGCTGAGGAAATTTAGCAACATTCCTATGAAAAAACCCCACTTTTTCCATAAAAAAATGTATTTCATTTTTCCCATACTTTTTTACATTCTTTGTTCTTTGCTGTAATTTCTCAAATGACTGCATTTTTTTATTTCTTAACTGAGCCATTAAAAATTTCCATCCCAGCTTGTGTGATCCCTCAGAATCTATCTAAATAACTGCGCAGCAGTAGAAATGGCAACTGAAACTCAGGTGGTTTGGAAAATGAACAGAATGAGAACTGACTGAAAGTGAGGGCATCTCGACTGGTGTGTACCTGCCCTCCACCCTCTCCCCAGCATCCTGTTGGATACTSTGCTTATTTAGTATGAACACTTCAGAATGTCATGCTAAAATCCAGATATAAACCTCCCCCTAGCAGTAAGCTGGATTTATTCTTTACCTTGCAGCTTCACCACTGTGGCAAAAAAAAGTTTTGTACTCTCAAAGAACCCCTTTGCCTAGTGAAACACTGCCTTTTCCTTAAACAAAACTACAGAATCACACCGAGTGGAGAGATTTTTTCCAGACTTTTTCATATAAAAATGAAACATCGAATAGAGCCCTAAAGGCAAGCAGCGAAGGTCAGCAGCATGCAAGTTTATAACACAGGTTYGCTGGAGAATCACCAGCTTGACTGTGTAGCTTTTTTTCACGGCAAGTGTAAAATACGTTGTTACATGGGAAATGTTAATTCACTTTGCAAGGTCAGTGCCTCCCGGTAGGGGTCCAGCAAAGACTAGTAACTGTGGAACATTATTGTTTTATTTATATGTTTAATTTTGGCAGTGGGAATAAGATGATTGAGCAGAGGTGTCCTGTTGACCGTTAAAAGTAATATGCCAAAGACTTCTTCTCTAAGCTCACTGTAGATTTCTGAGCATGTGAGTGGGTCTCAGAAATACTAATGTGTTAAAATAAATGAGACTAAATTTTCATTTTATACTGCTTCCTCTGAGAAAACCCTGTTCTTGGATGAAAAGACGAAATGAGATAAAATTATGTCATCTGTTTCTTAACTGTTGACTGCACATATTAAAGTCATCTCTCAAAAACTACAAGATGGCAGAACAATCATATTTTAAAAAATAACTTTTAAATTTTTCATATTTTAAAAATAACTTTTAAATTTTAACTATTTTTCAGTTTTTGACCTTCTAGAATGCATTTGTGTCATGGTTTCTCCTCTAAAATAATGAGTATTGGAAACTTGCATTTAAATGAAAATTTACAAAAATAACTTTTAAATTTTAACTATTTTTCAGTTTTTGACCTTCTAGAATGCATTTGTGTCATGGTTTCTCCTCTAAAATAATGAGTATTGGAAACTTGCATTTAAATGAAAATTTACAGTGTTGCCTTATTACCTGATACAGAGGATTATGAATATCAAGAGTAATACCAAATATTGCAAAAGCTTATACACTGCTTTAAGATCTCTTTTTTGTCTGTATCTTGAGCTGGTGGAAAACACATTTTCTGATCTGACTCCAGCTACTGGTGCAAGAAGTTATTGTCCACAGCAGTTGCAAACCGCACTTCTGTCATAGTTACCAACTTTCCTCTTCTCATGCGGCTCTTCCAAACACTCCCTCAATGGATTCAGTCTCAACTAGCTGGATCAGCTCRTGGACTAACAATTTGCTGTTTAGCTTAAATATAAGCCCATTAAGCCACTATACCTGACTGCACATGGAGTAAGTTGGGGAGTACCCACCTGAACTGCTCTGCTGGCTGCCTGGAGGACGTGGTAAAATCCGGGAGGGAAAAGAGCCAGTTTGTCAGTAAAAAGCACACGTCATGAGGAGAGGAGGCTTTCCTCTGGGGGCCAGACCTGCGCTTGTCTTGCTTCCCCTCCCTCAGTCGCGGTGCCCTTTGCCGTACGAAGCTAAGGAACGAGCTCAGCGTCTGCCGGACCTGCTGGACTGCCTCGCGCGTCCGTCCCGCTGCTTCCCAAGGGGGTTGTGCTGCTTCTCCGTGCAGTGACTACTGAGCTCTRTCAGTTACGATTCCCTACCTGGTGGGGATCTGCAACAAATTTTTCTTCAGAAGATGCTGCTAATTGTCATAGCATGGAGTGAACAAAGATGCGAATATGATTTACGTGGTTAATACCACCACGGAGATGATTATTCAGTCACTGTTAACACTTTGAAAACATACTGCCCAAGGCAAATAGCTAACGAATTACCCAGACATTTTTCTCAGACCTTAGCCCAAATAATATTACTCTCATTGTAACTATGTTTGATGCCAAACACACAGTAATAATGCTCTGATCTTGTCCCAGAGAAATTGTGTCAGATAAATATCTGCTTCACCTGAGATTTAGCAGCTCTGTCATATACTGTTGGCCAACTGCAACTTGTACGTGCCTGAACACTTTTTTTTTAAAAAAAAAATTTCCATCCTCCTCCTGCCCAGGCAGATACTGAGCGCYGGCACCAAGCCGTATGTTAGCATGGAAGCACCAAACTGGCTGCAAATGGAAGAGAGAGTGGCTGGAAGGTCGGTCTCAAGCTGGATCGTGGCAACGGGGAGCGTCAGGCCCTACGTGGGGTCCGGGAGAGCCTGCGGGCCAGCGAGTGGCGAGACCCGCTTGTGTGCAGGCGTCCGAGACGAAGGGACGAGGGGATCCACGGGTCCTCACAGCGGGTGTGCGCGTGTGTGTGGGTCCGAGTATGGGGGCTGCAGTGGGGCTGCAGGCCTCCAGCCCTCAGATGTCCAGGCACCAGCAGCTGGGGACGCGGGGCCCTGCTGGGTGCCTGCGGGCGGCTGCCGGAGGGATCCACGTTGTATGCACGTGAGTACGTACATATGCGTATTTTCCACTTACGGGCTTTCCTTACGGTCCGCTGGTGAGTGGACCAGCGTGAAGCCATCAGTGCCGCTCCTGCTTGTGCAAGCGCTGTTTTGTGTTCGYGTTCACCTGCGCGGTGGCTGCATTCGGACACATGCATGTGTATTTACGCGTTCACAGGTATAGGCGCGCCGTGCGCCCGTGCGCCCATCCGGGAGTGCCTGCTCTGCCTTGTCCTGGCTGACCCGGGCACGCCGAGGTGGGGCAGCGCCTCTCTCGCGGCTCCGAGCCCCACTGCGCTTTTCTCGCGGGTGGGAAGGGCGTTTTGCTGCAGGGGCAGCGCAGTCCCCGGGCACCACCGCTACCGTGCGCGCCCCAGCCCTGCCCCGCGGCGGCGTTCCGCCGGGC